>NC_134847.1:1562699-1868407 GCF_965363235.1 Mytilus galloprovincialis
AGTTACTGACAACTTATACTAATAAACTAATACATGAAATATATCGTGCTTCCCAGACTAAGATATCAATCAGTACAAATCATCCAGTAGATTTAGTGCAAAGACATCATCTTATTATACATTGGTCACAATTGCAATTTATTGACTCAAATGTTGGCATATTTTTTAATTTCTCATCCTGGGACATATATTTAGTGAGATTATTTTCATCATGATATATTTAAAATCTATACCTGACCCAAAATAATTACTACTTATTTATAAAGATTGCAGTTCTGTTTATTGTAACTCTTTGAAATATTTATTTACAGGCTGTAAGTCGATTGGGTGGTGTGACAATGAATCAAGAGTGTCAAGAGCTAAAGGTGAAAATTTTAGACCAGTCTAATCAGGAAATTATGCTGGAAATCAAACAATCACAGGAAGAAATGAAGGAACTGAGACGAACAATGGACATTGAAAACTCAACCATCAGGGAAAATCTTAGAGAATTGCAAGATTCCCACAGTACATTACAAACAGAACACTCAAGCACTACCAAAAATCTGATAGATCTAAAAGATTCCCATAGAACTTTACAAATTGAACACTCAAAAGTCACAGAGATTTTAACAGACCCAATACCATGGAACATAAGAGGTATATATTATAATAGTATTACAAGAAGATATGGTAGTACTATAATGGTTATTCATGGGCCCTTATATACAAACAGCTTTTTGAAGTTCTTCTATATTTTCCATGTAATCTATTTTTCAATCCAGTAAAATTTTGAAAATATTACCTGATTACGTCATTGTATGTTGGATTTATCATAAATATTAGGAGGTGAACATAATACTCTGAAATAATATTAGCAATTGAAGTTTGTTTTTGTTAAGAATCATTCTTAGCGTATTTACATGTAGTTTAGATAGTTTAGCTGAACATGTTCCAGGCATAAATCAAAACAGGAAAGACATTTAGATGCTTAACAATGCAAACAAGGTAGATAGAGTCAACTTAGTTTAGACAAGGATATTAACATGATTTAATAAATGAATTATTTTGTATCATTTAGTAAAGATGCCTTATGCTTTAAAGTCAGGATTCTATGACTGCAAACAAAAAACCCTAGATGTTTTTTATTTTATTACAAATTAGATCAGCCATGTGGAGTAATAATGTTAATCGGGTAATTCCATAGTCCTTACCATGTGTCAATTCAAAAGATCATATCATATGTCAAATCAATTGTCCATACCATATGTCAAGTCAATTGTAAATACTTTATGTCAAGTCAATTGTCAATACCATATGTCAAATCAATTGTCCATACCTTATGTCAAATAAATTGTCAATACTTTGTATCAAGTCAATACCATATGTCAAATCAATTGTCCATACCTTATGTCAAATAAATTGTCCATACCTTATGTCAAATAAATTGTCAATACTTTGTGTCAAGTCAATCATATATATCATATGTCAAATCAATTGTCCATACCTTATGTCATGTCAATTGTCAATACTTTATAACAAGTCAATCATCTATATCATATGTCAAATCAATTGTCCATACCTTATGTCAAGTCAATTGTCAATACTTTATGTCAAGTCAATTGTCAATACCATATATCAAGTCAATTGTCAATACCATATGTCAAGTCAATTGTCAATACCATAGTCAAGTCAATTGTCCATACCATATGTCAAGTCAATTGTCAATACCATATGTCAAGTCAATTGTCCATACCATATGTCAAGTCAATTGTCCATACCATATGTCAAGTCAATTGTCAATACCATATGTCAAGTCAATTGTCAATACCTTATGTCAAGTCAATTGTCAATACTTTCTGTCAAGTCAATCATCTATATCATATGTCAAATCAATTGTCCATACCTTATGTCATGTCAATTGTCAATACTTTATGTCAAGTCAATCATCTATATCATATGTCAAATCAATTGTCCATACCTTATGTCAAGTCAATTGTCAATACTTTATGTAAAGTCAATTGTCAATACCATAAGTCAAGTCAATTGTTAATACCATATGTCAAGTCAATTGTCTATACCATATGTCAAGTCAATTGTCAATACCATATGTCAAGTCAATTGTCAATACCTTATGTCAAGTCAATTGTCAATACTTTATGTCAAGTCAAATGACTATACCATATGTCAAGTCAATTGTCAATACCATATGTCAAGTCAATTGTCAATACCATATGTCAAGTCAATTGTTCATACCTTATGTCAAATGAAATGTCATAACCTTATGTCAAGTGAATTGTCAATACCATATGCCAAGTCAATTGTCCATACTATATCTCAAGTCAATTGTGTATACCATATGTCAAGTCAAATGTCCATACCATTTGTCAAGTCAATTGTCTATACCATAGGTCAAGTCAAATGTCCATACCATATGTCAAGTCAATTGTCAATATCTTATGTCAAGTCAATTGTCCATACCATACATTTCTATATGTGAAGTCAAATATCCATACCATATGTCAAGTCAAATGTCCATACCATATGTCAAGTCAATTGTCCATACCATATGCCAAGTCAATTGTCTAAACCATATGTCATGTTAATTGTCCATACCATATGTCAAGTCAATTGTCAAGACGATATGTCGAGTCAATTGTCAATACCATATGTCAAGTCAATTGTCCATACCATATGTCAAGTCAAATGTCCATACATTATGTCAAGTCAATTGTCCATACCATATGCCAAGTCAATGGTCCATACCATATGTCAAGTCAAATGTCTCTACCATATATATGTCAAGTCTATTGTCCATACCCTATGTCAAGTCAAATGTCCATACCATATGTCAAGTCAAATGTCTATACCATATGTCAAGTCAATTGTCCATACCTTATATCAAGTCAATTGTCCATACCATATGTCAAGTCAAATGTCCATACCATATGTCAAGTCAAATGTCCATACCATATGTCAAATCAATTGTCTATACCATATGTCAAGTCAATTGTCCATACAATATCTCAAGTCAATTGTCCATACCATATGTCAAGTCAATTGTCAACACCATGAGTCATGTCAGTTGTTTTTACCATATATCAATTTAATTGTCTATACCAGACATCAAATTTTGACTGTCCCTTTGGTATCTTTGGTCAAGCCTTTTGTCCATACCATATGTCTAGCCTTTTGTCTATACCAATTGACAAGCAAATTGTTCATACCGTATGTAAAACCTTTTACCTATACCAAGCATGGATAGATCAAGCCTTTTGTTTATACCATATGTCAAGCAATTTTTTTTACCATATATGTCAAACATTTCTTAACTTTTATCTTAAAAAATAAGTATTCAAAGAATTGTCAATTCTTCTTTTTCAGAAGAAATTAATGAGGAATTAGAAAATTGGAAAAAAGATGACAAAACATTTATAGAAACAAACGGAGCAAAATGTGTATTGAAGTGCATTAAAGAAAATGGTTGTGTTGTTGTCACAGCAAGTTCTGGTAGTGGAAAATCATCATTGGTGCGTCACGTGGCTTTACAGATGCAAAATGAAGGCTATGAGATTTTACCAGTATCAAATCCTAAGGAAATCATCAAGTGGTACAATCCGATAAAGAAGATATTGTTTGTAGTGGATGATTTTTGTGGAACATATAGTTTAAATCCAATGAAGTTTGAAAACTGGAAAAATATGACGGAAAAAATTAAAACATTAGTAGAAAAGAAACCAGTGAAGTTAATTATGTCTTGTAGACTACAAGTTTATCAGGATAGGCAAATGGAAGCGTTATTATTCTTTCAAGGGTGTGAATGTAATCTCCTGTCTGCAGATTTGTGTTTATCTAAAACAGAAAAACAATCCATTGCTGAATTTTACCTGAAAACAAACGCTTCTGAGATAAGTGAATTATATGACATGTTTGACTGTTTCCCTCTTTTGTGTCAATTGTACAGCAAAAATCCAAAACTGAACATTGTAAATTTCTTTAGGAATCCATTTACAGTCTACAAAGAAGAGATAGATAAATTACAGACAGATGGAGCACATGCCAAATACTGTGCACTTGCTCTATGTGTAATGTTTAACAATCAGTTGAAGGAAGAATGGCTTACTGAAGATGTGGATGAAAAGATCAAAACCATTATAAAGAACACATATGAAGCTTGTAAAGTGTTGGAAGGAACGTCACGACTGGTTTTACGTGATGAGCTGGATTCACTTAAACATACATATATCAGAAAGGATGGTGAAGTCTACAGAACTATTCATGATAAATTGTTTGACTTTCTGGCTTTTTACTTTGGAAGTGTGATGATTTATTGTTTAATTAGAAATGCTAACAGTCGTTTTATTCGTGAAAGGTTTTCATTTGAAAGAAAAAGCAAAAAGGATGAATTTACAATTATTGTACCAACGAGATATCAGCAAGGGTATATAAACAGAATGGTAGATGACTGGTCAAGAGAAGAGGTTGTGGATGTTTTCAGTAACATCAATATGGTCAATCATATCTTCAGACAAAGATTCCTTCTACATCATTGTGTCAGTATTGTAAACCATTGTCGTAATACTGATAAGGTATCACCTCTATACATGGCATCTGCATATGGATATACTGAAGTAGTTCAGATGTTAATAAACAATAAGGCAGACATTAATAAGTGTAGAGATACTGGATCATCACCTTTGTGCATTGTTTGTCAGAAAGGACATACTGAAATAGTTAAGATGTTAATAAACAATAAGGCAGACATTAATAAGTGTGGAGATACTGGATCATCACCTCTGATCATTGCTTGTTATAATGGACATACTGAAGTAGTTCAGATATTAATAAACAATAAGGTAGACATTAATAAGTGTGATGATGAAGAAGTATCACCTCTGTACGTTGCGTGTCGGAAAGGACATACTGAAATAGTTAAGATGTTAATAAACAATAAGGCAGACATTAATAAGTGTGGAGATACTGGAGCATCACCTCTGATCATTGCTTGTTATAATGGACATACTGAAGTAGTTCAGATATTAATAAACAATAAGGGAGACATTAATAAGTGTGATGATGAAGAAGTATCACCTCTGTACGTTGCGTGTCAGAAAGGACATACTGAAGTAGTTAAGATGTTAATAAACAATAAGGCAGACATTAATAAGTGTAGAGATATTGGAGCATCACCTCTGTGCATTGCTTGTGAGGGAGGACATACTGAAGTAGTTAAGATGTTAGTAAACAATAAGGCCGACATTAATAAGTGTAGAGATATTGGAGCATATCCTATGTTTATAGCATGTTATAAAGGCCATGCAGAGATTGTTGAATTTTTATTAAAACATAAAGCAGACTGTAATCGTAAATGGGAAGGATTTACACCATTAGTTATTGCTAGAAGAGAAGACCATACAAATATTGTATATTTGTTAGAGAACAAACAATCAATATAAATATTATGCATAGCAGTGGATTAAGGACAGTTATCAGAACACTATAAATTGTAAAACACTTGCTTCAAGTTTTTATTTCGCAATATTAAAATAATGTTAATTAACTTCTTCTAAAGTGGATTGATGTCATCATTGATTGTACAGTTTTTTTAAAAGAAAATTCATGCCAATCACAAGATTAAAGGAGATGTTGGGTATTAGTTATTGTACACGATCAACCAAACGATATTCAGTCTTTTTTCAGGCAGCAACATCCTGCATGTAATCTTCAAATTGTTTCGTTTTCTTCTTAAAAAAGTGATTGATAAAAGCAGTGATTGAACTGTTACTATTCAATCGTTCATTGCCTATGGTTACCTATTATGTCATCAAAACTATCCATCCAATGCTCAAAAATAAGAACAGTTAGTAAATAAGAAATGACAGTAAAATCTTTCTCTTTATAATTTCCCTATATTAAAAGAAACCCAAAGTTTAGTTTATTTGAAAATCTGATCTTAGCTGGTATGTTGAAACACATCATATTCATTGGCCTATGGTAGACATGTTAAGTCAAATATTTAGTTTATTAACAACTTAATGAACACACTGATCATAATATTATATTAATTTTTTGAACTGTCTAATCTTTTAACTAAATATCCAAATCAACTTACAGCAATAGGACAAGGACACATCATATATAAATATTATGGGTGAAGTCTTAAACAGAAACCATTAAAAAAATCACTTCATAAACATCTGCATTCTTTTGTGAACATATAAAATCATTTTTAATATCTTTAAAACAACAGGAGTAATTTACCTTGTAGACTTGGTTCTTTATTATTTTGGCCGGCGAGAAAGGTATTGTTGTCGGTATTGTAATGATGTCCTATATCCCCAAATATAATAAGAGGAACAACAGTACACTCTGCTTTACTTATCATGATCTATCTTAATAGAAAGTTATTCAGATGAAGGATTTACTACCAATGGCAAATAAACTTCATTTTATCTATCATCCATGTTTATGAAGACAAGGTCAAGATGAACCCTGCCAGAGTGACATGTATACCCTATAATAATTCCATACACCAGACACAGCTAACCGATCATTTATTGTATCTGGAAAAAACCCAGACCAAAACACAAATAAAATTGAGAATGGAAATGGGGAATGTGCCAAAGAGACAACAACCCGACCATAGAAAAAAACAACAGCAGAAGGTCACCATCAGGTCTTCAATGTAGCGAGCAATTCCCACACCCGGAGGCGTGCTTCAGCTTGCCCCTGAACAAATATATACTAGTTCAGTGATAATGAACGCCATACTAGTTTCCAAATTGTACACAAGAAACTAAAATTAAAATAATACAAGACTAACAAAGGTCAGAGGCTCCTGACTTGGGACAGGCGCAAAAATGCGGCGGGGTTAAACATGTTTCTAAGATCTCAACCCTCCCCCTATACCTCTAGCCAATGTAGAAAAGTAAACGCATAACAATACGCACATTAAAATTCAGTTCAAGTCCGAGTCTGATGTCAAAAGATGTAACCAAAGAAAATAAACAAAATGACAATTATACATAAATAACAACAGACTACTAGCAGCTCCAGACTTCAATTAAACTGACTGAAAGATTGTGATTTCATCATATGAACATCAGGCACAATCCTTCCCGTTAGGGGTTTAGTATCATACCATCATAACATATATGAGAACACCATAACCTGTGTCATGCCAACAACTGGTTTTTGAATAAATGTGTTTAGTTCCGATGCAAAGAACCTATAAGTGAATCAATATTAACGCCAAAATATGCAATCTTTAATGACCTGACAACAGTATCGTAACTATATCCCTTCTTAATAAGTATATTCAAAGGTTTTGTTAGTTTTTGAGGTGAATACTGACACCTTTGTGCTTTATAAAGAATATTTCCATAAAAAATTGGATGTGAAATACCTGAACGTATAAGAAGTCTGCATGTTGAGCTATATTTACGAATGATGTCCTTATACCGATGATAAAATTTAGTAAATGTTTTGACTAGTTTGTAATATCGAAAACCCTGGTGTAATAATTTTTCAGTAATACATACATTTCTCTCGTTAAAATCTAAATCATTGTTACATACAGAGCGAATCGTACAAGTTGAGATATATAATCACCGTAAGATGGTGACAAGGGAACGTCACCATCTAAAAATGGATAATTAACGATAGGAAATGAAAAATCATCTCTTTTATCATAAATTTTAGTATTAAGCTTTCCGTTAGTGATATAGATATCAAGATCGAGGAAAGGGCAGTGGTCATTGTTAGTATTAGCTTTATTTAAAGTAAGTTCTACAGGATAAATTTCTTTAATACAAAACATTGATCAATGAACCATGAAAATAAGTTCAAGGTAAAATGAAACCTGCCATTGTGAAATGTACACCTTACAATCATTCCATACATCAAATATAGTTGACCTAGTACTCATAGTATCTGAGAAACAGACCTTATCACCTAACTTTTGACTTTGATAATTGATCCTTGATCAATGAAATGAGGTCGATGTCATATGAATCCTGTCTGCCGGACATGAAGACCCTGCAAGGATCCAATATACCAAATTAAATCATTCTATTACTCATAAGTGATCAATTCAAATGACAAAAACCATTAAATGGTTCTTTTTTCAAACCAGTGACTGAACCTTGAAAATGAGGTCAAGGACAAAAGACATATGACAAATGGAAACTTCATAGCATAGGGCATCTGTATGATAAGAACTGTACACATTAGAGAGCACATAAGGCAATTGTCCATATGAATTTTATTTCCAAGGGGCATAACTCTTCTAAAAATTATTGATCGGCATTGGTTTTTCAAATTCGCTAGGACATTGCTGATATAAACCTATGATAAAAGTTTCATAAAAATCTGGCAAGAATTTTACATGTGAGAGCGCTAACAAGACCGGACCAACAGGAGGACACCTGGTATTTTCATGTCCCCTGCAATGCGTAACGCAGGTGACAAAAAGGAATATGTCTGTCACTGAATGTTCCGTTTGATGAGATAAATTTCGTTTGGATATTTAGAAAATTCTTAATCATTTGCTGAGAACAGAACTAAATACATGCTTGTATTGTAAAAAATATCTATAACATGTGTTTTTTAATGTCTATTTGAAGCTTTGCTATAGTTCCCGAAAATAGGTGTAGTATGATAAATTATTTCCATGAGATATGTGACCTAAACCCTTTTTCAGGGAAATGAAAACAAAAAGATTTGGTATATTTAGTAATGACACAGAATCCTTACAGACATTTGAAGTAAATAAGATAAAGGTCAAAAGGTCAAAGTCAAGTTCTACTGAGTTTATAAAATATACAAATATATAATTGTAAATTTATTATAAATATTTCCATTTCATGTATACAATTTTGAACAATATGTAAAATAATGATAATGATAAATAAAATAAAATATATAATAAAACTAAAACAAAACTAAGTATTTGACACAACTTTTGTATGTCTTACAACATCATACAAAACATCTCTAAGTAGTGGTCATTATATTCATTTCAAGAAGATATTTAATAAATAATTCTAGTACTGATAAGGAGAAAATTCTTAAGAAATTATCTCCCTTTAATCAGGTTGATTTAACATTTGACATGTTTTATAAAGTACAACATCATACAAAAGTACATATTATATAATTTTTTAAAACAATATTAAAAAAAAACAGGAACTTCCAAATGGTATACAGAGTAAATAACTCTTAAATGAGGCAACTCTAAACGTCTAGGGAAAATAAAGGGGAAACAACTGATCACATAATAAGAATTACCTATGGTTTTCTCAGAAATTTAAAACGCCTTAAGGGTAACATACAAATTGGTGATGGATTTTTATTCACATAGAATCAACCAAAAAACACATAAATTTTGTGTTCCAATACTCTTGGATAAAATTTTTGCAACATTCATAAGATTTTGCAAATAAAAAATTATAGTTTGAAAAAGGGCCCATATTCAACATACATTGTTAAACAGAACAAAAAGTGTCAAGAAATCTCCCAATATTATGTTCTTGCAAATACAAATCCAACTCAGTTTGTTACACTGATTAGCAAATAAATTTCTATATTTAAGTGAATAGTAGCTGTTCACAAGAATGTGTCCGTAGAACATGGATGCCCACTCAACTATCATTTTCTATGTTCAGTGGACCATGAAATTGGGGTCACAATTCTAATTTGGTACTTATTAATAGGCATGTTAATTGTCGGACATTAATATATGCATTTACTGGAAGACAAGAAGAAAAAATATTTGACAAGTTTTACGTTCTTTACGAAGCTAGTATGCATGCAGTATGATTCTTAGTGTGTTGTGAAGAGAACTAAGCTACTCTTTAACATGCATACATTTAACTTGATCTAAATCCTTTTTTCAGTGTATGAACAGAAATTCGACGTGACATTTATTATTTGGTCTATGTCGTATACTTTAAACTTTGAGAGATAAAAGTTATTTTTAGTTATCACCTATGAATTATCTGCATTCAGTAAACACTGTGCCAGCCTACAGTTATGTGCGATAATGGATATGATGATAAAACATGACCTAACAAGATCTCGTACATATGACGTTACTATATTATCTAAACCTAGATTTGTAACATAAATCGTATAGATTGACAAAGCAAATCATTTCAATTCCTATTGACACACGTTCCGTTTACAGGATGAAAATGTCAAGATACGTAAGTAAATTTATTGCTATTCAGTATGGGTGTTATTCATTACTAAAGGCTTTTCGGTAACGTATAATTGTTAACGTCTATATATGTTTGTCTTTAATGGAGAGTTGTCCCATTTTGACAATCACCCTACACCATGTTTTTATTATGTTTCTTTTTTTGTGAAAAGACAGTATATTTTAATAACTATTGTTTTCTGTGTCACGGTTAACATGATTGATAAAATTGTTTTTAATTGATAGGAATAAGTGCTAATGATTTGGTCCTGATCGATGCTGGCTATAATTGATATAAAAATAGAAGACGAAAAAGATTAATTGTTTTGATTTTTCTTTCAGAGTAAAAAAATGTTGTTAAGATCATGTATCAATCATGTCAATTAAGTTCAAAGTTAATCAACTAACACTTTTCTGCTTAAAAACGAGTACACATTTTTGGGCATCTAAAAAAATCGTTAAAAATATACATTTGTATACTCAACTGGTACTGGAGTATGTATGTTTTCTTTTTTCTTTTGTTTCATATTCTGACATCGGACTCGGACTTCTCTTAAACAGAGTTTTACTGTGCTTATTGTTGTGCGTTTGTTTTTCTACATTGGCTAGAGGTATAGGGGGAGGGTTGAGATCTCAAAAAACATGTTTAATCCCGCCGCAATTTTGCGCCTATCCCAAGTCAGGAGCCACTTGCCTTTGTAAGTCCGGTTTGATTTCAATTTTAGTTTCTTGTGTATAATTCGGAGTTTAGTATTACGTCCATTATCACTGAACAAGTATGCATATTTGTTTAAGGGCCAGCTTAAGGACGCCTCCGGTTGCGGAAGTTTCCCGCTACAATGAAGGCCTATGGGTGGCCCTCGGCTGTTGTCTGCTCTATGGTCGGGTTGTTGTCGCTTTGACACATTCCCCATTTCCATTCACAATTTTATGGTATACCAAAAGCCGGACGAGATAGTCATTTTGTGAAAAACTTTCGACATTTCTTTAAATTCTGTATTAAAACAGTTGAGCTATGTCCTACATGTGTACACGGTTCTAGTGATATAAAACAGAACATTGGTCTTATTTTGATTGGAACGTTAGAGAATCATTAAGATTTCAACAACAACATGACCAAAGAACTAAAACATACTTGGAAAGATATCAAATACATGAAATCACGATACTTTGAACCACATAAAACTTCGGCTCTTTATTTTTTTCAACTGTGTCTCATCTCAATTCAGAGAATTTTCATTGCATTATATCATAAAATTGAGAATGGAAAAGGGGAATGTGGCATGGAGAAAACAACTTGACAAAAAGACAAAAAACAACAGAAGCCCACCAAAGGGTCTACAACACAACGAGAAAAACCAGCACCCGGCGGCGGACTTCAGCTGGCCCCTAAACATTAATGTGAACTAGTTTAGTAAAATTTGAATTCACACTTACTCCAAAACGTAAAAATAATCTTGCATGTTACCCCTATCGTATAAATCGGCGTCGCTTCATTTGGAGTACAAAACGACGTTCGATTACCATATTCCAAATAGTTAATCGAGTGTAACTGATATAGGTTCGTAAAATTGTGATGCCGGTACTATATGGTCAAACAAATATGTTGACAAATAAATACGAAAGACAATGATATAAAAATACAAAATTAAAAAATATTATCAAGATGTTTTTTAGCCTGGAATTATCAGAAATATTAACGCCATCAACATCGATTTTGACATACAAGATCAAATTTTATTTACCAATGTATGTCAGGGGTTGAAGTCATAAAACTTTACTCAGTGATCGGATCACAAAAATCGTGCTCGAAGCATTTTGATTGGATAATGTTGGAGTATGAGTACTAAAAATCTGACTCGAAAGTTTTATGACTTCAAGGCCTGGAAAGTGACAATTGCACATGCATTATTTGAATAATAAAAAAAGAAATATGCCTAATTTAACAACACAATAAAGACATGATAAATGGAACACTATCATTAAGAGTATATCTAACTAACTGTAACAGTTTACACTTACTGTCATTTCACTATAAATGTTGCTCTCAACTTGTTACATTCTTTTTCAAAACTCTGACCATATTTTGTTTTATAAAACCAACTGTAAAACTGATTTCAAGTCGTGAAAGTGCAAGGTGATAGAATAAGACATACAATTCTATAAGACTTTAAATCCACATGAAAAAACCAGTCTGACAGCATTATAATAATTTTATTGTAATTGCTATGCTAAAGGTAGGAATTTTGAATTGCTATGCTAAAGGTAGTAATTTTGAATTGCTATAAAGATGTCCAAACTAAGCTTTCATACATGTTCTCTCTCTCAAAAAGTATTCTATATATCTATAACAATCAGACAACATTTGATTTAAAACATCTTACATTCAGTAAATAAACTCATCTAAAAAGATACCAGGATTAAACATTTATATTTACGCCAGACGCGCTTTTCGTCTACAAAAGACTCATCAGTGACGCTCGAATAACAAAATGTCTCAAAAACCAAATAAAGTACGAAGTTGAAGAGCTTTGAGGACCAAAAGTTCGTAAGGCTTTTGCCAAAAACAGCTGAGTAATCTATTCCTGAGGTAGAAAAGCCTTAGTTTTTTTTTTAAATTCAAAGTTTTGTTAACAGTTAATTTATAATTATGAACAAATCGATGATAACTCAATTCATCACATAAATGCAGTAAAATGTATGTTACTTATTTTATGTTTTAGGTGGTTAAATAGCCCTATTGAGACAGTCAATATATAACTTTTTTTTAACACATTGCTTCTTTCGTAAAAGCACAATCAACCTGGAATTAATACCTTGTAGTGTTTTAACATTTGTATTTTTTGGTTACTTATATATTCAAAACAGTGCTCAATTATTTTACATCTTATAACATGTATAATGCCAACATAAATCCTTGATATCAAAAACAATGAAAGTTAAACTAAGATTGTTTTTTCATTGTACATGTTATAAGATGTATGATAATTTAGCACAGATGCCATTTTGAAGATATAACATTTTTGTTATTTCTTTACTTTTTGTTGTAATAGGCTTGTATCTTTTTCAGTATAACATGGAACAAGAAGTAAATAGGAGTTAGTGTTCTATTGAAAATCAGAGGGGTTTCTTCAATGATGGCCCCCCTTTCAGAAGAAGAAGAGAATTATATCAGATTAGCCTTGTTATTGAAAGGAGTGTCACCAAGAGCAGTCCGTACTTTCTTTGACAAAGAATTTCCACCTACCTATCTACCGTTAACATTGAATAAATACTACAACACACTATACGATTTGTTATAAAAAAAAAATCTTGAACCAGGCTCAGTGGAATTTTTGTTTCCAAAAAATGGTACGTATTTCATATATCTATAGAAGTCTTGTAGTTCTGATTTTGTTTAGGTTTGTTAATTGGCACTCAGATTAAGATACAGATGTTGTGGCAATAATTCGCTTATAAGTATCCAACAACATAAGTCGAAAGCAAATTGACAATACCGTGGGAAAAAAACAAATTAATTAGCTAAGAAAAAAACAACAGAATGCAAAATACATGGAAATTTTTTTAATTTTTTATACGGGTTAATATATAGAAGGTTCTTGGAAAAGGTAAGTAGATCCTGCTCCACTTGTGGCCCTGTCATGAGAGGTTGAGTCTATACTTGACATGTATATTAACAAACACTAGAGGGTGTCATAATGTATGTACAACTTACTAGGCCAAACACTTTAACTAAAAAAACATAGAATAAAATCACTCTGAGCACATAACGAGACTATGTAATAACTTTTAAAAAGTGCTTCATATCAGCTTATCCATACAAATATTTTACCACACGAAAACTGATGTGATCATTGTCATTGTTTTCCTTAACATTTGCTGCAGAATTCATCTTTATGTCTTTTTCCATCAATCCATACAACTGGCTTAGTTCTGTTCTCTTGTGAGTAATTATATGTGATATCAGGTTATCCATACAATTTTTTTACCACAAGAAAACTAATGCTGATCATTGTCATTGTAGTCATTAGTTCCCTTGTGAGTAAGTATATGTGAAGTTATTACTCCACCAGGGCATGTTGTGTTATCACTCTGAAAGAGAAAATAAACCAAAATAGGGGGATTGGTAACACAAAAAAGAATTAAACTATTCAAATAATTCAATCTGATGTAATTTTGTCGAGCCTAGTACTACTGACGTACAGATTTCCACATGATAAACATATCTACTGTAACAAATGGTAAACTATTTAATCTAGTGAATACAGCTACAGTACAAAATTCCGACAATTTAAATGGCATATTCCGGCTTGACATCTAATGCGAAATAACCTGTGTCTATTTAAAGAAGTTCTTTTTTCTTTTATATTATATTTCTAAAATTAAGGGTAAAGGACATCCGGTGTACTGTTTAATAGCACATGTAACCTGCTCTAAGAGATTCAACCACTACCATATTTAATAGTCAAATAGTAACCTGTTATTTACAGCGGGGCCCACAGAGAGAGATGGCTCCCATCTTAATGATGTCTAGTTTGACATGTCTTTTTTCTAAATTATGTTTCTATCATGAGGCCATGGAAACTTTGAAAATTGTGATCATGTGATAACAATCCCTAAACACAATAAAACAAGAGGCTGTCAGAGTGACAGCAAACCGGATTTTCCTATCAGAGGTCGAACCCTGAACAGTTGAGCAAGTATGGACACAACATCTAAGCTTAAAACAGCTCTTAATTTGGATTGTGATTGAAGATTTGACACAGCTATGTGGAGTAATAGGTTTTGTGACACAAACTGAATGTGGTCAAAGAACTGAAAAATTTGAAATTTAACATTTACCTATAATGGTCCAATATCCAAAATAATCTAAGTACATTGTTAGAATTAGTATATCAAAGAATCCCAAGAATTCAAATTGTGATGAAATACTTATTTATTACATTTCTGTTCAAAGGAAAATAACTCAAAATAAACAAGAGACCACATGACATAGAAATTAATTATTCATTTCTGTTCAAAGGGAAAAAACTCAAATTCATATAATAAAAAATGTTTTGCTACTGAAAGGTCTACAACACAACAACGAGAACAATAAAAATCGAAAAATTGAACTTGACCTTCATTTAGTCACAGGAAACAACATATCTAAATTTGACAAGATTTCGTCATAGCGTTTTCATGTTAATGAACGTACACTGTTTGGCAGAAAGTTACTCATCTAGATGTAGTAGATGATGCATTTCATTAAATTTGTATTACATACATGGTACTGTATGAATTTATATATCAGTAACATATACGTGGCCGATTCTGTATTTAGGGATATGAATAACTGTTGACGTTCAATGTCTTTTGTTGATACAGGTGTACCTGATTCCAAAGCTTTTGATGTAACATTGATGATCTGTTTGATCAGAAACTTGACATCTGTCACTCCTCCAATCAATGGGTTTGACTATCTACCAATACCAGGGGAGACCACTCCAAGATCTGATCTTGCCAGGATTAAATGGTACAGAAATATACTAGCTCATCATGATAGTAACACTATCTCAACAGGTGATTTCAATACAGCATGGAGAAACGTAGTAGATGTAAGTACATTCTTCATAAAATACTAATTTTGTATAATGTGGTACCTAGCAACTATTTCTGTACAATTTCAGCAATGAGCAAAACCCACACCATAAAGTAAACTATAAAAAGACAAGGCATGGTGAACACAATGTTAAATAGAAACAATTTATTAATGAAACAACAAACGAAAAACAAAGTTGTAGACAGCAATCACAGAAAACCAATGGCTCCTGATTTGGGATAGACATGTAAAGATTGTGGTATTTTTAAACATGTTAGTGAGCACTCAACCCATCTCTAACCCGTGTCAGTAGTATAAAAGAGAGGCAAAAGATACCAAACTCTTAAGTCAAAAATGAACCAACAAAGCCATGGCAAAAAACGAACAACCATGTAATGTATGTAACAGAATAACATAACATCAAACTTCAAATAAAAATTTAAAATAAGTTGAATAGGGCTTGACTCATCAGATAGACACAACAAAAATCTGGTAAGAGTAAAGAAAAAAAGCACCTATCGAAAAGTACATAGAGTTACTGAGAACTCATACTAATAAACTAATACATGACACATATCGTTATTCCCAGACTAAGATATCAATCAGTACAAATCATCGAGTAGATTTAGTGCAAAGACATCATCTTATTATAAATTGGTCACAATTGCAATTAATTGACTCAAATGTTGGCATATTTTTTTATTTCTCATCCTGGGACATATATTTCCTAAGGTTTTTTTCATCATGATATATTTAAAATCTATACCTGACCCAAAATAATTACTACTTATGTATAAAGATTACAGCTCTGTTTATTGTAACTCTTTGAAATATGTATTTACAGGCTGTAAGTCGATTGGGTGGTGTGCCAATGAATCAAGAGTGTCAAGAGCTAAAGGTGAAAATTTTAGATCAGTCTAACCAGGAAATTATGCTGGAAATCAAACAATCACAGGAAGAAATGAAGGAACTGAGACGAACAATGGACATTGAAAACTCAACCATCAAGGAAAATCTTAGAGATTTGCAAGATTCCTACAGTACATTGCAAACAGAACACTCAAGCACTACCAAAAATCTGATAGATCTGAAGGATTCCCATAGAACTTTACAAAATGAACACTCAAAAGTCACAGAGATTTTAAAAGACCCAATACCATGGAACATAAGAGGTATATATTATAATAGTATTACAAGAAGATACAAGGTAGTACTATAATGGTTATTCGGGGGTCCTTATACAAACAGCTTCTTGAAGTTCTTCTATATTTTCCATGTTATCTTTTTTTCAATCCAGTAATATTTTGAAAATATAACCTGATTACGTCATTGTATGTTGGATTTATCATAAATATTAGGAGGTGAAAATAATATTAGCAATTGAATTTTGTTTTTGCAAGAATCATTCTTAGCGTATTTACATGTAGTTTAGATAGTTTAGCTGAACATGTTCCAGGCATAAATCAAAACAGGAAAGACATTTAACAATGCTTAACAATGCAAACTAGGTAGATAGAGTCAACTTAGTTTAGACAAGGATATTAACATGATTAAAGAGCTGAATTATTTTGTATCATTTAGTAAAGATGCCTTATGCTTTGAAGTTTCAGGATTCTATGACTGCAAACAAAAAAACCTAGATGTTTTTTTATATTACGAATTAGATCAGCTATGTGGAGTAATAATGTTAATCGGGTAATTCCATAGTCCTTACCATGTGTCAATTCAAAAGAGCATATCATGTCAAATCAATTGTTCATACCTTATTTCAAGTCAATTATTAATACCATATGTCAAGTCAATTGTGTTACCATCTTACCATACATCAAATCGTTTGTCTTTACCATATGTTATGTCATATACCAAATCAATTATCTATACCTAATATCAATGCACTTGGCTGTACCATATGTCAAACCACTTTGCCATACTTTATGTCATGTCAATTATCTATACAATATATCAGGTCAATTAATATATGTCAAACCAAAAAAAAAAAGTATAACAAAACGCATTTGACTAGCAGGTCGAACAACTGATGTCCTTAAACCCTGCTGACTGTCATTGGCGATTGCCAAATAAACGGATCACCAGATGTAACAAAATGCATCTTATTATGAATTTATTACCAAACAGAAAACAAGACACCTGCGGAAAAGGTGGTATACCGCAAACATGAGGTGCAAAAATGTGTACACCATATCTGGATTTCGGCAATTAATGTCTTTTCAGTGATGTTAGGAATCGAAACGGTTTTTGGAAGGCCATATAATTAACCTCAATTTAGGATAGACTCTTGAATTTTGAAGAGTCGAAATAGGATAAACGGATCATATAAACCCGTAGGCAAATAATACAAGCCCAAACGAAAAAATATAAACAAGTCTAAATTGAAAACAACGTTCAAACCTATGATTGTGTTGACAAGCAGGTCGAACAACTGATGTCCTTAAACCCTGCTGACTGCCATTGACGATTGCCAAATAAACGGATCACCAGATGTAACAAAATGGATCTTATTATGAATTTATTACATATATATATATATATATATATATGTCAATTCATTTATTATGTCAAACCAGTCGTCTATATCATATGTCAAGTAAATTTTCCTTTCCGTATATCAAACCAATTGTCCATCCCATCTGTCAGGTAACTGTATGTCAAAGCAATTGTCCATATCTTATGCCAAGCCAGTTGTCAATTTCTAATGTCTAGCCACTTGGCTATACCATATTTCAAGTCAATTATCTATACCATAAGGAATATATATAAATTATTATGTCAAAACAATTATCCATACCATATGACATACCAATTTTTTTATACCTCATGTCAAGCTACTTGGCTATATCATATGTCAAGTTAATTGTTTATAAATAATGTTGATGCCATAGTCAATACCATTTGCCAGGTCAATTGTCTTTACCGTATGACAAGTCAATTGTCTATTCCATATGCCGTTCATATGTTTCAACACTATGTCAATGTCAATACTTAATGTCAGTTCCATTGTCCATATCCTATGTTAATTCATAGTCCATACCATAGGTCAAATCAAATGCCCATACCATATGTCAGGCTTATTGTCCATTCCATATGTTAAGTCAATTGTCCACACCATATGTCAAATCATTGTCTTTATCGTATGTCAAGTTATTAGTCTATACCTAATGTCAATTCCTTGTCCATACCATATGTCAAGTCAATTGTCTATACCATATGTCAAGTCAATAGTCAATAGCATGTGTCAAGTCAATAGTCCATAGCATATGTCAAGTCAATAGTCCATAGCATATGTCAAGTCAATTATTTATACCACTTGTCAAGTCAGTTGTCTTTACCTAATGTCAAGCCACATTTTCATATGTCAATTGTCTGATTGATATGTCAAGTCAATTATCTAAACTGTATGCAAAGTCATCTATTATGTCAAACTAATTGTTCGTAACATATGTCAAGCCAAATGTTTATACCTTATGTCAAACCACTTGGCCATATGTCAAGTCAATTGTCTATATCTAATCTCAAGCCATTTGGCTACACATATGTGAGGGTAGTAATGCCTTTTATCGTCAGGTGTCAAACAGTCATTTTCAGCTACTGATAGCGTCAAACTGGTTAAATGTTATCGTGATTCCTCAACATATCCTTATCGTGATTCGTTATAGGTCTCAAATAATTATACTTACTCCTATTTTTAGAATAAAATTAACGTGATTCGTCAAAATCATTGGACTTTTTAATCGTCTTAAACATTTGTAAAAGCAAATGTACGTTTTATCGTCATCCACCAAAAATTACCATTACGCATTTGGCAAGATTTTTAACAGTTATTCATTATTAAGGTACACTCATTACGACCCTCCTATGTCTAGTAAAACTGGCTTGATATAATCTGATGCCATTTAGCTACACATATGTCAAGTCAACTGTCTAAACCTTATGTCAAACCACTTGGCTTTACCATATGTCAAGTCAATTGTCTATACATAATATCAAGCCACTTGGCTATAGATATCATATGTTAAGTCAATTATCTATTTGATATGTCAAGTCAATTATCTGTTTGATATGTCAAGTCAACTATCTATATCATATTTCAAACCAATGATTATGTCAAATTAATTGTGTATACCATATGTCAAGTCCATTGTCTACACCATGAGTCATATCAGTTGTCTATACCATATATCAATTTAATGTCTACACCAGGCATCAAATTAATTGTCCATACCATATGTAAAGATAATTGTCCAAACTACATGTGAAGTCAATTGTCCATACCATATGTCAATATAATAATCTATTCCACATCATATGTCAAGTAAATTATCTATACCCTATAGATGTTATGTCAAATATCTATACCATATATATGTTAAATGAAATGTCTATACCATATGATAAGTCAATTGTCGATAACATATCAGTTATATGTATGACATGTTAAATGTTTTTTTCTATGTATACCATAGGTCAGGCGAATTGTTCATGCCATATGTCAAACCAATTGTCCACACCATATGTCAAGTCAATTATCCATTCCGTATGTCAAGTAAAAAATCCATACCATATGGCATGTCAGTTGTCTGTATGACATTTTAAAAGTTTTCTATACCATTTTTCCAGCAAATTGTCATATATAAGCTCATCATAGATACCAGGGCTAAATTTTATATATACACCAGACGCGCAACTCGTCTACAAAAGACTCATCAGTGACGCTCGGATCTAAAAAAGTTATAAAAAAAAAAACAACAAAAAAACGAATAAAGTACGAAGTTGAAGAGCATTGAGATCCAAATATGCCAAACCTATTTCCAGTGCATATCATAGGTCAAGCCTTTGTCTATACCAAAGGTTGAGCCATTTGTCTATTCCTTAGGTCAAGCCCATTTTCTATACCGTATTCAAGCCTTTTGTCTATACCAATTTTCAAGCAAATTATCAATACGTATGTCAAGCCTTTTGCCTTAATACCTAGCATTCATAGGTCAAGCCTTTTGTCCATACCATATGTCTAGCCCTTTGTCTATACCATTTGACAAGCAAATTGTTCATACCGTATGTCAAGCCTTTTACCTATACATAGTATGGATAAATCAAACCTTTTGTTTATACCATATGTCAAGGAAATTTTCTTTATCATATATGAACATTTATTTTAAAAAATAAGTATTAAAAGAATTGTCAAATTTTCTTTTCCAGGACTAATTAATGAGGAATTAGAAAACTGGAAAGAAGATGACAAAACATTTATAGAAACAAACGGAGTAAAATGTGTGTTGAAGTGCATTGAAGAAAATTGTTGTGTTGTTGTCACAGCAAGTTCTGGTACTGGAAAATCATCATTGGTGCGTCACGTAGCTTTACAGATGCAAAATGAAGGCTACAATATTATACCAGTATCAAATCCTAAGGAAATCATCAAGTGGTACAATCCAATAAAGAAGATACTGTTTGTTGTGGATGATTTTTGTGGAACATATAGTTTAAATCCAATGAAGTTTGAAAACTGGAAAAATATGACGGAAAAAATTAAAGCTTTAGTAGAAAAGAAACCAGTGAAGTTAATTATGTCTTGTAGACTACAGGTTTATAATAATAGGCAAATGGAAGCGTTATCATTCTTTCAAGGGTGTGAATGTAATCTCCTGTCTGCAGATTTGTGTTTATCTAAAACAGAAAAACAATCCATTGCTGAATTTTACCTGAAAACAAACGCTTCTGAGATCAGTGATTTGTATGATATGTTTGACTGTTTTCCTCTTTTGTGTCAATTGTACAGCAAAAATTCAAAACTAAACATTGTAAATTTCTTTACAAATCCATTTACAGTCTACAAAGAAGAGATAGATAAATTACAGACAGAGGGAGCACATGTCAAATACTGTGCACTTGCTCTATGTGTAATGTTTAACAATCAGTTGAAAGAAGAATGGCTTACTGAAGATGTGGATGAAAACATAAAAACCGTTATAAAGAACACATATGAAGCTTGTAAAGTGTTGGAAGGAACGTCACGATTGGTTTTACGTGATGAGCTTAATTCACTTACACATACATATATCAGAAAGGATGGTGAAGTGTACAGAACTATTCATGATAAACTGTTTGACTTTCTGGCTTTTTACTTTGGCAGTGTGATGATTTATTGTTTAATTAAAAATGCTAGAAGTGAATTTATAAGTGAAAGATTTTCATTTGAAAGAAAAAGCAATAATGATGAATTTACAATTATTGTACCAACGAGATATCAGCAAGGGTATATAAACAGAATGATAGATGACTGGTCAAGAGAAGAGGTTGTGGATGTTTTCTGTAACATCAATATGGTCAATCATATCTTCAGACAAAGATTCCTTCTACATATACAAAGCTTAGCAATATCACAACAAAAACAATTGGCCACTTCATATGACATTGATGACAACAGTACTCCATTGATACAGTGTTGTTTTATAGGAGATATTGATTTAGTTAAATGGTGTATACATCATTGTGTCAGTAATGTAAACCATTGTCGTACTAATAATGTATCACCTTTATACATATCATCTGAATATGGATATACTGAAGTAGTTCAGATGTTAATTAACAATAAGGCAGACATTAATAAGTGTATAGATACTGGAGAATCACCTCTGTACATTGCTTGTCAGGAAGGACATATTGAAGTAGTTCAGATGTTAATTAACAATAAGGCAGACATTAATAAGTGTAGAGATACTGGAGCATCACCTCTGTGCATTGCTTGTCAGGTAGGGCATACTGAAGTAGTTCAGATGTTAATAAACAATAAGGCAGATATCAATAAGTGTATATATACTGGAGAATCACCTCTGTGCAGTGCTTGTTATAATGGACATACTGAAGTAGTTCAGATGTTAATAAACAATAAGGCAAACATTAATAAGTGTAATGATGAAGACGGATCACCTCTATACATTGCTTGTCAGGCAGGACATACTGAAGTAGCTCAGATGTTAATAAACAATAAGGCAGACATTAATAAGTATAGAGATAATGGAGAATCACCTCTGTTCATTACTTGTCAGAATGGACATACTGAAGTAGTTCAGATGTTAATAAACAATAAGGCAAACATTAATAAGTGTAATGATGAAGACGGATCACCTCCGTTCATTGCTTGTCAGGAAGGACATACTGAAGTAGTTCAGATGTTAATAAACAATAAGGCAGACATTAATAAGTGTATAGATACTGGAGAATCACCTCTGTTCATTGCTTGTCAGAATGGACATACTGAAGTAGTTCATATGTTAATAAACAATAAGGCAAACATTAATAAGTATAATGATGAAGACGGATCACCTCTGTTCATTGCTTGTCAGAATGGACATACTGAAGTAGTTCAGATGTTAATAAACAATAAGGCAAACATTAATAAGTGTAATGATGAAGACGGATCACCTCTGTTCATTGCTTGTCAGAAAGGACATACTGAAGTAGTTCAGGTGTTAATAAACAATAAGGCAAACATTAATAAGTGTATAGATACTGGAGAATCACCTCTGTTCATTGCTTGTCAGAATGGACATACTGAAGTAGTTCATATGTTAATAAACAATAAGGCAAACATTAATAAGTGTAATGATGAAGACGGATCACCTCTATACATTGCTTGTCAGGAAGGACATACTGAAGTAGTTCAGATGTTAATAAACAATAAGGCAAACATTAATAAGTGTAGAGATACTGATGTAGTATCACCTCTGTTCATTGCTTGTCAGGAAAGACAGACTGAAGTAGTTCAGATGTTAATAAACAATAAGGCAGACATTAATAACTGTAGAGATTCTGGAGAATCCCCAATATTTATAGCATGTTATAAAGGCCATGCAGAGATTGTTGAATTTTTATTGAAACATAAAGCAGACTGTAACATTAAATGGGAAGGAATTACACCATTAGGTATTGCTAGAAGAGAAAACCATACAAATATTATATATTTATTGGAGAGATTGAACAAACAATCAATATAATTATTATGCTTAGCAGTGGTTTAAAGAGTCATCATGGTAATCAGAACACTATAAATTGTAAAACACTTGCTTCAAGTTTTTATTTCGCAATATTAAAATAATGCAATGTTAATTAACTTCTTCTCATGTTGATTTATGTCAGCATTGGTTGTACAGTTTTGTAAAAGAAAGGTCCTGCCAATTACAACTTGACACAAGATTAAAGAAGATGTTGGGTATTAGTTATTGCACACGATCAACCAAACGACATAGATTGTAAGATGTTGGGTATTAGTTATTGCACACGATCAACCAAACGACATAGATTGTAAGATGTTGGGTATTAGTTATTGCACACGATCAACCAAACGACATTGATTGTCTCTGGTGTATTCAGTCTTTTTTCGGGCATCAACATCCTGCATGTTATCTTGAAATTGTATCGTTTTCTTCTTAAACTAGAGGCTCCAAAGAATCTGTGTCGCTCACCTGATATTTTTGTTTACAATTGATGCATGAAATAATGCAACCCTTATTCTTTGGCTTTAGTTTCAGAGATATAAGCAAAAAAACTGCATCTTACCCTTATGTTCTATTTTTAGCCATGTCAGCCATGTTGATTGGCAGGTGGGGTCATCAGACACATTTTTAGCTCACCCTACATGGCTAAAAATAGAACATAGGGGTAAAATGCAGTTTTTGGCTTATATCTCTGAAACTAAAACATTTAGAGCAAATCTGACATGGAGTAAAAATGTTCATTAGGTTAAGATCCCAAAATTGTTTTCCGTCCCCTAATTTGAGTTTGCCTCAACCAAATGTTATGAAACTTATACACAATGCTTATTACCAGAAAACACAGATCAAGTATGAATTTTGGTAGCGTCACTGTAACAGTTTTAGAGTAATACCCCTTTATAAATGGAAAATTGCGAAATTTTTAGTTTCCTTTCTCTTACAAGTTAGCCTCAGCCAAATGTTTTGAAACTTATACACAATGCTTATTACCACAAAACACAGATCACGTTTGAATTTAAGTGGTGTCACTTTAACCGTTCTAGAGTTATACCCCTTAATAAATGGAAAAATTGCAACAAAAAAAGTTTCCGTTCTTTAACTTAAGTTTGTCTCAACCAAATATTATGAAACTTATACACAATGCTTATTACCATAAAATACAGATCAAGTTTGAATTTTGGTAGTGTCACTCTAACCGTTCTAGAGTTATGCTCCTTTATAAATGGAAAAATTACAAAATTTTTAGTTTCCTTTTTCTAACAAGATTGCCTCAGCCAAATGTTATGAAACTTATACACAATGCTTATTAACACAAAACACAGATCAAGTTGGAATTTTAGTGGCGTCACTTTAACCGTTCTAGAATTATGCCCCTTTATAAATGGAAAAATTGCAAAATTTTAGTTTCTGTTCTCTAACTTATGTTGCCTCAACCAAATGATAGAAACTTATACACAATGCTTTTAACCACAAAACACAGATCAAGTTGAATTTTGGTGGCCTCACTTTAATCATTTCAAAATTTTTAGTTTCCGTTCTGTAACTTAAGTTTGCCCCAACCAAATATTATGAAACCTATACACAATACTTATTACCACTCAGATTAAGTACAAATTTGTGTAGCGTCACTTTTATTGTTCTTGAGTTATGTTCTTTTATAATGTTGTATGCAAGCGGGGGAATCATCTGTGTCCATAGGGACACATTCTCCATTTATCTAAACTAGATACCCTATTGTTGATTGTGGCCAAGTTTGGTTAAATTTGGCGTAGTAATTTCAGAGGAGAAGATTTTTGTAAAAGTTAACGGACGATGATGACGGACGCCAAGTGATGAGAAAGCTCACATCTGCATTCTTTTTTAAACATATGAAATCATTTTTAATATCTTTAAAACAACAGGAGTAATTTACCTTGTAGACTTGCTTCTTTATTATTTTGGCCGGCGAGAAAGGTATTGTTGTCAGTATTGCTATGATGTCCTATATCCCCAATATGTCATTCCACGTGTAAAGAGGACAACAGTACACACTGCTTTACTTATCATAATGTAGAAAGTCATTCAGATGAAGGGTTTACTACCAATGGCAAATAAACTTCATTTTATCTATCATCCATGTTTATGAAGACAAGGTCAAGATGAACCCTGCCAGAGTGACATGTATACCCGATAATCATTCCAATAACACCAGACACAGCTAACCTATCATTTATTGTATCCAAAAAACAGACCAACACACAAAACATTGATCAATGAACCATGAAAATAAGTTCATGTTAAAATGAAACCTGCCATTCTGAAATATACACCTTACAATCATTTCATACATCAAATATAGTTTACCTAGTGCTTATAGTATCTGAGAAACAGACTTTATCATGTAACTTTTGACTTTGATAATTGATCCTTGATCAATAAAATGAGGTCGATGTCATATGAATCCTGTCTGCTAGACATGAAGACCCTGCAAGGATCCCATATACCAAATTAAATCATTTTATTACTCATAAGTGATAAATTCAAATGACAAAAACCATTAAATGTTGGTTTTTTTTTCAAACCAGTGACTGAACCTTGAAAATGGGGTCAAGGACAAAGGACATATGACAAATGGAAACCTCATAACATAGGGCATCTGTATAGGTAAGAACTGTACACATCAGAGAGCACACAAGGCAATTGTCGATATGAATAATATTTCCAAGGGGCATTACTCTTCTAAAAATTATTGATCGGCATTGGTTTTCAAATTCGCCAAAACATTGCTGATATAAACCTATGATAAAAGTTTCATAAACATCTGGCAAGAATTGTACATGTGAGAGCGCTAACAAAACCGGACGCCCGGTATTTTCATGTCCCCTGCAACGTGTTACACATGGGACAAAATGGGATATATCTGTCATTATGAATGTTCCGTTTAATGAGATAAATTTCATTTGCATATTCAGAAAATTCTTAATCATTTTGCTGAGAACATAACTAAATATATATTTGTAAATTGTAAAAAGTACCTTTAACATGGCTATAATAGTCAAAAATGGTCATACTATGATAAATTATTTCAGTGAGATATGTGACTTAAAACCTTTTTCAGGGAAATGAAACGAAAAAATGGTTTTGGTAAATTTAGTAATGACCCAGAATCCTTACAGATATTTGAAGTAAATAAGATAAAGGTCAAAGTAAAGTTCTACTGAATTTATAAAATATACAAATATATAATTGTAAATTTATTATAAATATTTTCATTTCATGTATACAATTTTGAACAATATGTAAAATAATGATAATGATAAATAACATAAAATATGTAATAAAACTAAAACAAAACTAAGTATTTGACACAACTTTTGTATGTCTTACAACATCATACAAAACCTCTCTAAGTAGTGGTCATTATAGTCATTTCAAGAAGATATCTAATAAATAATTCTAGTACTGATAAGGAGACAATTCTTAAGAAATTATCTCCCTTTAATCAGGTTGATTTAACATTTGACATGTTTTATAAAGTACAACATCATACAAAAGTACATATTATATAAGTTTTTAAAACAGTATTAAAAAAAAACCAGGAACTTCCAAATGGTATACAGAGTGAACAACTCTTAAATGAGGCAACTCTAAACGTTCTAGGGGAAATAAAGGGGAAACAACTGCTCACATAATAAGAATTACCTATTGTTTTCTCAGAAATTTAAAAGGCCTTAAGGGTAACATACAAATTGGTGATTTTTATTCACATAGAATCAATCAAAAAAACACATAAATTTCAAGTTCCAATACTCTTCGAAAATTTTTTTGCAACATTCCTAAGATTTTGAAAATAAAAAATGATAGTTTGAAAAAGGACCCATATTCAACATACATTGTTAAACAAAACAAAAAGTGTCAAGAAATCTCCCAGTATTATGTTCTTGCAAATACAAATCCAACTCAGTTTGTTACACTGATTAGCAAATAACACCTTCTACTATTGTAGGTGGTGCATAAAAAATAAAACAGATGAGGGAAAAAAATTATAAAGATTTCAGTGAAAAGTTGCATGTAACAAGCAAGATATATTGAGCAATTTCAATTCCATGAAATGAGGTACCGGTATATGAACAGTTATAAAACGTGTTGTTTTATGAAACATAAACAAAAATACACATGTGACAAATAGAATGCACCACATCATTAAATTGTGTAGAAATTTTATTATTGATACAACCACAACATCTGCATAATTCTTAAAAAGAAGTTCAACACATTGGTCAAATAATTGACAAAAATATTTTTTAAATTAATACCAAATATAAGTTTTCCTCTTTTCCTTATTATTATTTGTTTGTCTTTTCTTAAAACAGATCATGGACTACAGTTATATAATAAAGAATACCATAATATAAAGTTTTCAATCTCTTGAAAATATATAGGACGGAATATTAATACAAATTTTAAATTAATAAAACTACTAAAGAGCTACTGCTATGACACTGCTGCACTGACAGGTATTACAACTCCTTGTTTTTGGAGTAATTTTAAAACGTCTAATATGGAATCTAATTCTGTTCTAAATCTTTGGATTTCGCTATTTTTAGAATCAACAATTCCTTTCCATTTATTTGCTTCCTGGTCCATTTCCACTGAAGCTGTGTGTTTGGCATTTTTTATAATTTGTTGCAGTTCAAGTTCTCGTGTTTCACGTTTTTTCTCCATTTGAATGATCTTCTGCTGAATTGATTCAAAATGTTTCATTTCCTAAAACAAACAAAAATACGTATAACATTATAAAGGCAAAACATTTAGGCAAGGCACTCTTAGTCAACATTTATGGAGGGCACTTCTATTCAATATATAGGCAAGGCACTCCAAGTCAATATATTGGCAAGGCACACCTAGGCAACTTTAATAGGCTAGGCACTCCTAGTCAACACTCCTTTCAACAGTAAGGGCATACTACACAAAAAACAATCCTACATTTTTTTTCCTATAAATATTCACATCAAATAAATAAAAATATTATTCAATAATTCTTATATGATGTGCATATTAGGGTATACGTTGATATGATTGTTTGAGAGGACTTCTGGTAGTTGTTCTTGACGTTGTTTATTTTTCAATAGACGACGTTGACCAAACTTCTTTTTGTAACCAATGTAAACAAGATAGCGGCGTTAATGACACAATCTGGATCCATGTTAACAAAATATGTTTTTACTTCGCTTTTATTGTTTTTAAATTAGGTACTAACACGAAACATCCATTTGAATGATAATAAGAGTTTTTGCACTTTATTATTTATCAAATTGCAAATTTCATTGATCACACATTTTTACGTTAACCAACACATGTATTCATGCGCCTGGTCTATTCAATGACACCAATATACAATTTACGTGTGATAGAGGTTACGAGTGTTGAAAAATAAATTCTGTATCTCCAATTTTAAAGAATCATGAGGATTAAACACCTTTTTAAAGGAATTTATTGGTGTATAAACTGTACCAAGTCACTCACAAACATATCATAAAACAAGAATGTGTCCCCAGTACACGAATGCCCCACTCGCACTATCATTTTCTATGTTCAGTGGACCGTGAAATTGGGGTAAACCCTCTAATTTGGCATTAAAATTAAAAAGATCATATCATAGGGAACATGTATACTAAGTTTGAAGTCGATTGGACTTCAACTTCATCAAAAACTACCTTGACCAAAAACTTTAACCTGAAGCGGGACAGATGGACGAACGAACGAACGAACGGACGAAAGGACGGACGGACTAACGGACGCACAGACCAGAAAACATAATGCCCCTCTACTATCGTAGGTGGGGCATAATAACTTTTATTTGTTTGTGAGTGAATTGGTCAAGTTTAATACACCAATAAATTCCTTTAAAAAGGTGTTTAATCCTATAATAAATTGTAAGCATTCAAAACTCTTTGCTTGGCTTACCTTTATTAGAAACCTTCAAACCTAAGCATTTGAAAGACAGAGATGTTTAAATAAGTAGAAATTTAAGGAGCTTTATGACTAGAAGAAAATTGAAAAGAAGAGCCAAATTAAGGTAAGGCCAACTTAAGTGCTTCAGGGAGTTGAAACCTTAGTTTCTTAATAAATATTATTCTCGCAAGTGTTATAAATCATGTCAGTACCAAAGCAAGAACTACTGGGATGATTATTCTCTAGGGGATTATCAACCAAATGCAAGTTAACGAAAATAACACTATAAATTTTATACATCAAAATGTCAATAGGACAGCAAAAACAACAAGAATGTGTCCATAGTACACGAATGCCCCACTCGCACTATCATTTTCTATGTTCAGTGGACCATGAAATTGGGGTCAAAACTTTAATTTGGAATTAAAATAAGAAAGATCATATCATAGGGAACACGTGTACTAAGTTTCAAGTTGATGTAACTTTAACTTCATCAAAAACTACCTTGACCAAAAACTTTAACCTGAACTTCACACTATTATTTTCTATGTCCAGTGGACCATGAAATTGGGGTCAAAACTATAATTTGGCATTAAAATTAGAAAGATCATATCATAGGGAACATGTGTACTAAGTTTCAAGTTGATGTAACTTTAACTTCATCAAAAACTACCTTGACCAAAAACTTTAACCTGAACTTCACACTATTATTTTCTATGTTCAGTGGACCATGAAATTGGGGTCAAAACTATAATTTGGCATTAAAATTAGAAAGATCATATCATGGGGAACAAGTGTACTAAGTTTCAAGTTGATTGGACTTCAACTTCTTCAAAAACTACCTTGACCAAAAACTTTAACCTGAAGCGGACGGACGAAGGGAGTCACAGACGGACGGACGAACGGACATACGGACAAACGGAGGCACAGACCAGAAAACTTGATGCCCCTCTACTATCGTAGGTGGGGCATAAAAATATTTCAAAGGCATGCCAGAGATGTTTAAATAATGAGAAGTGAAGTAAAAATATACTTTTCTAAATTCCTATCTGTATGTTAAAGTAGAAAACAAGCAAATAACTAATGTCTCAATTGACCCCTTTTATTTTGTGCAATTCAAGACAAATTTCCTGATAAAGGGGTTAAGATATATCACCAGAGTTACAGTACTTACTGGAGTGTGGAATTTCTTTGCCTCATGTACTTCCTCTTTCAGTTTGTCAATTTGGTTTTCTAAACTGGCATTCTGTATTCGAAGTATAGAAAGGTGTTCTGAATCTAAATGTGATTTATTTAACTGCTCTTTCAAATGTTTTATCATCACCTAAAAAAAAAAGAAATTTATGATCATTTATTTTAATAATTTACTGTTTAATTCATCAGATGTGCAAGCCATTACCACAGAAAGATGAATATAAATTTTTTATAAAATTATAAAACAGAAAAGAAGGTTCAGATTACTTTGACCTATAGTTGATTACTTTTAACTCACTGTAACTTGGATGGAGAGCTGTCTCATTGGCATTCATACCACATCTTCTTATCTAATGAATGCTTACCTGTTGAGCATCTGTTTTTGATTGTAACTCTGCCATTTTAGAGGCAGAATGTTGTAAAGCGTTGTCCGCCAAAAATTTCTGTAGCTCCCTCTGGTGTGAAGATCTTAGTACACCAATCTGTGAAAAAGTGAATTTCAAGACATTTTAACTATATACAACAAATAGTTCAATTTTGATTGGTGATTGGATGGCAGTTAATGTCAAGTGACAAAAAACATGCATTTACAGGACAACAACATGTTAGGGTGATATTTCTATCAAGTTATCTGACTGTTGATTTTTATTTGTAAATAATCAATTTGCTTTAGTCTAGAATTTTAGTTTATTGAAGTACCTTTTGTCTGATTTTAAAAATATGTCATTTCTATGGTCAGGTTGTTGTCTCTTTGTCACATTCCCCATTTCAATTCACAATTTTGTTTTAACTAAAAATATTTGAATCATCTATCGCGAAGAGATAGCCTTTTTGTGCTAATGCGGTGTAAAGCAACCAACAATCAATCAATCATGTTACTGTGATACGAGTATACAAGACAGACAAACTGAGCCTGATTTTTATCTTGCTATTTCCCAACAGTCTGCAGGATTACATGTCATCTTACTTTTACAAATTATTCTGACTCGGGGCAAGCAGTCTTTGCTCTTCCTCCTTATCTATATGATTTACAGTCTTTATATTGACCAAGGCGAAACTCAAACTCAAAAATGCTACTATATTTGTTTTATCATAAAAATATATAATCGACCCACAAGGTTATATTAAGAGGAACAAACTAAATAGAAAGGCAGCTTTTATTTACCTTCATGGTTACTTTATTTCCATGAGATGGCAGTTTAACATCTATTGACAAAAACCATGCATTTACAGGACAAGAACATGTTAGGGTGATATTTTTATCAAGTTATCTTACTGTTGATTTTTATTTGTAAATTATTCAATTTGCTTTAGTCTAGAATTTTAGTTTATTGAAGTACCTTTTGTCTGATTTTAAAAATATGTCATTTCTATGGTCAGGTTGTTGTCTCTTTGTCACATTTCCCATTTCAATTCACATTTTTGTTTTAACTAAAAATATTTGAATTACCTATCGCGAAGAGATAGCCTTTTTGTGCTAATGCGGTGTAAAGCAACCAACAATCAATCAATCATGTTACTGTTATATGAGTATACAAGACAGACAAACTGAGCCTGATTTTTAACTTGCTATTTCTCAACGGTGTGCAGGAAGACATGTCACCCTACCTTACAATTTTTTCTGATACGGGACAAGCAGTCTTTGCTCTTCCTACTTAATGCTATATGAGTTACAGTCTTTATATTGACCAAGGCGAAACTCAAACTCAAACTGATGTAACTTTTTTCTATGGAAGTGATCTCAACATGCAATTTATCTTTTTCACAAAAAATTACGATAACAAATCCCTTAAGGAACTCCAATTTAGTATCCCATTCCAAACCTCATCATAAATTGTTTAAAAGTCAATCATTTAAAAGTGTATCATGCTTTTATCACACCATTTTACAATTAAATCATTAATGTGCTTAACTTTCATCCAAGTATTGATCACAATATGGATCAAATACTTAGGGATACAAAATTATTGTTATTAACAAACACTTTGCATTTTACCAAACATAGTCCTTAATTCCATAGATTATAATAACTCATTCTAATAAATCTACATATATATGTCACTGGTACCTGTTCTTCATATTTTTCTCTTGTTTTACGATTCTTATCTTCAAAATGAGCTTGATATTTCTGTAATTCAATCCTATGTGTATCAACCTCTAGCTGTAGTTCATCAACCTAATAAGAGATATATTATGACAATTTATTCATTCTGTTAGTTAGTAATAGTAATTTTCCTTTAACTAAATGAAGGAAGCAAGATTTATTTCCTTAAATTGAATGGGGCATCAAGAGAAATTTCCCTTGAACTGAGTGAGAAGTCACAGAAGTAACTCTCTGTACACTCTTATTCTATCAAATATTCGTATATTTTAATGAATCAGCTTTTCTAATGATCATTTTAAGTATTACTAATTAAGAGTCAGTCTATCAGATACCAACTGATTTCTATAAAAAGACGTTAAGATTTATTGGTGATTATTAGGGACTTAAGTTGATTGTATGATTGATAACTGCTGTTTATCCAATGGCAAATATTAGGCCAAAAAAAATATATGTCTGTTTAAGGTTACATACTTTAAAAAAAAAATAGGGTAGGTAGGTAAGTATTTCCATTTTGTTTTATTTTTTCATTTTATTTTTTGTGACATGATTTTTAGTTAAACAGTTTTGTCCTGTCGTGGTTTGAGTTGGTCATGTGCTGAGTTTACCCGAAATTTTAATGAATGGATTATTTCCCTTTGTTGTTAGTTGGAAACAAATGGTGACAAAATGTTTATTTCTTCACACAAGTCACAAATTTCCTTAAAACAGCTATCATATTCACAATTGTGAACATTGGGATGTTTCAGGCAACACTAACTTCACTTTTGAGACAAGTTCAATTCATTTTTCACTTTACAACATCATACATGAAGGCTCAGAGAGTAAATCCTACCTTTGATTTTAACACTTCATTTTCTTTTATCACATCAGATATATGAGTTCTATCAGCAAATGTTTCAGGTTCATATTGTTTTTCATTCACTCTGTCTGTAAATCCGTTCATTTCAGATAAAACTTCTGTTTCATCTTCATCCATCTTTCTAGTCTTTCCTTTACCTTTCATCTTCTTATTTTTATCTAACAATAAAAAAACACATAGTTGAACTTTAAATGTATTCTGGGTTTTGTTTTTGGTTTTGGGTTGCTATCTGAAGGAGGAAGGCCGATGCAATGTATCACATATTAGACATACTGTAGTAGTATCTTAATAAATATTTTAATGGAATGTAAAATGAAACAATTTGTAGAACATTTATCTCTATTTTTTTTAAACTAGATAATTCAAAAATAAAAGGATCGGAGGACATTACCTAATCAATTGATTTATCTGGCTCAAGGCATACTGTTCCAACTACATGTATAAAAAGAACATAAAATCATTCACAACCTCTCCCTCCCCCCAAAAAAAATTCTTATAAAAAAATAAATAAAAAAGCATGATAAAAAGACAAACGGTAGTTTAGCTGACAAAAAATTGTACAAAAGAAGACCTTTAGAATACCATAATAAGGTCAAGCAGACATTGAAAAAACTCAATAGAAAGAAAAAAAAGTTTTTTAAAACAGTTGCCCTTCAAAAAACTTTTGGTTGATTAAAATAAACTTAGCTTTCCGACAAAGGAGTAGGGGCCATAAATTACTGCAAATTTTAAAGTTATCATACATATTCTTAAATTACTGAAAACTTTTCTAAAGTATAAGGTACTAAGAAAAACAAAACAAATTTGACATCGAACAAGTTACCATGGCAACAAATCATAACCTTATTTGCATATTTTGTTAAATTTCGTAATTTTCCTTGTTTTTTCATCAAATTTGAAGTATATTTTAGACTGAAAAAGTATGTGTGCACCCAAGAAACAACTTTATATTCGGTGAGATAATGCCAATAGTTATAATAAAGCTTCAGTTAAATTATTTTGTTGTTTCTCGGCTGCGCATGATGTTTCCACAACAGAAATAAAGTCAGAAAACTGCATAAATTCTGTATTTTTCATCGTTTTTGTGAAAACAGTACATATTATGACGTAATTCTGATGTCATCAGATAAAAATCTTAATGTTTTTCATTTATATTTCTTGACCCTATGCATTTCTAAACGTTATGTGCCAATTTGAAATAGTTATCAAACATTTCATTTTCTTGGGCCAAAACTAGGGCGTAATGCACCTACTCCTTTAAATTTTTTTTTTTTAATCATCACTGTAGAGACATTATTCATCTTAATCAAGTGCACTCTAAGAGTACAGTTTAATAATATACATTTCAAGTTTACCTGTATCATTGGTAAAACCATTGACAAGGTACAGATGCTTTTCTTTCCTCAGCCTCTCTATGGATTTTTGTAAGATTTGAAGGTCATGGTTTTTACTCTCAATCTCTGCACGAAAGACTTTTACTTGGTTCTTTAAATCTGCCTCTTGATCCTTCGACATCTTCAGTTCATTTTTCATTGAAACTAAAATCAGAAACAATTTTTAATATATTTCTTTATTGCCACCAATAAATAGTGGCTGCCATGAAATAACCCAAAAGTGGTGTAAAAACACAAAAAAATCAAAAATAGAAACTAAATACAAACTTTTTATGGAGATGATGTAACATCATTTTACTCTTATCATAGAGTTTCAGTTTTCACTAAAATTCAACTGAAAATATTCATTGTATTCATTTTGAAAGCTCTAGAATTTTGAAAATGTCAAAAACTAGCTTCTATCTATTTCTTTAACTATATATCCTACCTTCTTGTGACGTTTTAGTTTTATTTAGTTCATTATTAAGGTTATTTATTTCAGCCTGCAGTTCAGCTACTTGTTTTTTATATCTTTCTCTGACACTGTCTAACTCTCTCTGTACAGCTAGGGTACTGGTATGTGGGTGGTCATATTCCTTTAGTGAGTTATCATCAGGTCTCTTGTAGAGGTGAAGCTGAGCCTCCAAATCTTTTATCCTATCTTCATATTGTAACTGAAACAGGACAAAATACTGTAAATATTGCAATTTGGTGTCTGGCCTATTTTAACAATATTTAAATGTCCTGATATTTCCCCTAATGAAATACATTGCACAAATCAATATTACAGGCGTTTAGATTTTGGGAATTTAATCCAAACACCAAAAGTTTGAGGATTGGAATTGACGAAATACAAAACCAGAAAATATGCACTTTTATAGTATGTAGCCAGGTAAGGAAATAGAATCCAAAAATTGTTTAAATCAATTTTTTAACTAACCATTTAACACTACTGTTTATATGCCTCATCAAACTAAACAGGGAATTAGATATTCAAAGTTCAACTTGGTTTTTTTTAACAATATTCACAATGAGATCATGTCAAACTGAAACAAATATAAACCATGCTTTGTTACATTAGCATTTCAAGTTTTGTTCTAGCTCCAACAGTAATAGTTCCCATGAAAACAAGCCACCCTGATCAGAAATATAATTACGGCTACAGTCTTTGCTTATAGTCATCAGTGTTATAAGCCTAGAAGCATTTAGTACCAATTCAAAAGTATTTTCTTGGGTTGTTAATAATGTTCAAATTAGGAACAAATAAATTACCTTGACTGTGTGATATTTCTGTTCTACAGATCTCAGCATTCTCTCTGACTCTTGGTCTTTTGTTTCCAGCTCAGATTCTAACTTCTTTAGTTGATTTTCCAACACAATGACAGTGGGAGTTCTTTCTAATGACCCTGGTTTCTCATCAGAAGCAATGGCAGCTGTCATAATCAGAGCCGGCAGAGAGTTTGGATGTCGTCGACGGATAATCTGCTCCATCTCTTTTACCTATGTTTAATTAGAAGATACCCCATGTGTAAATTATTATCATTCTAAATTTACAACCGATAAAAATTGATTATTAGATTATCATTTCATTTTGTATTTTAATTTTCACAATTAGAAAAGAACACTTCATAATCCTGGGAATCCTCTGTTATAGCTTTGGCCTACAATGGTTTATTTCATAGTCTTACCTGTCGTTGCAAATCCTGAATTTTCTTTGCATCATTTGCTCTCTCCTTGGCTCTCGTTTTGTTTTCTTCTTTCTTTTTTCCCGTCTAGAATGGAAATAAATGGATGAAAAATATCTTACCAAAGTCTTATACCATGTACCTGAATATTTAATGGAAATTTATTAAAAATGAGGTTGTGTCAGTTTGACAAGAATGATCCCTCACAAATTTTCAAAAGCCTGTAATTTCGTCAAAAGTCTGCAAACCAAAACAACAAGGACACAGTCACAAATATCAAAGAAGACCCACATACTTAAAATAAGATCAATATGTGAAAGTGTTCATTTTTTTGTAGATAGATACACGATATTAAATGTCAACATACCTCAGATTTTAACTCTTCTATTCTGACTTTGAGCTTAGCTATTTCCTCCTCCTTTTCTTTCAGTATTTTAGCATCTTTGTCGAGGATTTGTTGATTTTCAGCATACCACTTCAGCTTTCGTGAGATTCTTTCATTCTCCTTTATGTATTTTTCCTCTATTTCCTACAAAACCATGTAAAGGGAAATAAATCTTTAGTCAGCATTGTGTTTGCCAAAACCTTGGTTTCATCAGTCCTTTTTAAGCATTTATGTGAAACAGAATTTAGGTAATCTGTGTTAATAAGAAGACTAAGAATATGTGTAAATACATTATACTAGGTCTACTTAACAAGTTTGGAACAACAAAAGGTGTCTCTAAAGGGAACACAAAATCTTGTGTGACTTTCAGAGTTTGTTTTTAAAGTCTGTATGGTGCCATAAAGAGGTGAACTGGTTTTTTTCTTGGTTGTTGGTGGTCTCATTGGGTTATACTCCACACCAACTTTTATTCACGTTCAGAAAAGTTTACAAGATATGTATGTTATGAAGCAAAACAACAGTTTCTTTGATGCAATGCATGATACTTTGATTTTCAAAGTATCAACAAGTTTTCTGTTCGTCTTAAGCCTGGCAATCCAAAAGGACTTGGAAATTTTGTCAATTTGCTGCTAATCTGCCAAGCTTGATGCATTTAGGAGCAAACACAAACTATTTTGGCTCAAAATGAGAATTCTCTCCCTGAGGACTTTTACCTTATGAACTAGCACATTTAGAACCCTTCTCCAGCAGGTGATGGCCATTGTCTAGTATGACTTGATTCATTTATTTTTGTGGTTGCCAATTTTTTGTGGATTGCGGAAACCTTGCATTTTCATGGATATGTGATTTTGTGGTTCTGCCATAATCTGGATACAACTTTATAGAAATTTGTATTTTGTTAAACATTTTAATTCATGGTTCACCTGTATCCACGAAACCCACGAAAATTGGTATCTAACAAATAATAATGTATCCCCAGTATGCAGGGAATGCACTTTCAAATCATTTTTCAGGTCATTTACATGTTTATGTATGAAATATTCACCACTGCACCTTTAGCATTAAACCATCCTTCATCCCCATTTATTCATATGTTGTAAAATTTCTTATATGACTATATACTAACATTTTAATCTAATCTACTAATTGTTATTTTTTGTTTACTGTCATACCTTAGCCTCCTCAGACTTTAATCCTTTAGATTCCTCCAGTTTTTTCCTGAGTTGTTCTTTTTCTTTAATAATCTGATCAATGTGTTGTTCTAATTCCACCTTAGTTTTCTGGAGGACTGATAATTCTCTTTTGGCATTTTCCTCCTGTCTCTGTAAAATTATTCATCATTTACATGTAATTATAAAGCCAACATGTGTCAATGTGGCATTTGACTGGTATAAATCAATCAAAAATATTTATTAGTATACAGCAGATAATTTCCCCATTAATTTCATACAGATCTTAAAAAGTGAACAGTATTCACAATTTGTAAAGACCCTGGCACTTTGGAGTATGATATAGTAACTAGACATGTGTCTTATGAGAATATCCCTTGCCTTTAATATGAACAAATTCTCCGTTACCTGTTTTGTCATACACACTTAATTAATTTTTTAAATAGTTCAAATTTTACCCTCTATTCTATAATCTCTTAAAGTATTTCTTATAACTGCTACTGCTACAGAATTGCGTATCTTTCAATAGCACCTGTGATTCTCCTTTTTTAAAGACATTCCTGTTACTTAGTCTTTAGATGCCTTGGTGTTGTCTACATATACATTTTTGTATCCTCTGCTTTTTTTCAGCAATGTTTCAGGATTTCCTGCATTATATATTTTGTGGAGAGGCTATGTTTTAGATTTTTGTACTATTATATAAACCTTTGCCTCTAATATGGTGATCTTCCCTCTCCCTGGTACTACCCCTCCGTCAGAATCCCAGCAGCAATGTTATGCTGTACTAACCTTGGCTTCTTTAAACTCGGCCTCTAATATAGCTATCTTCCCTGCCCCCAGTACTGCCCCTCCTTCTGTATTCCCTGCCGCTATGTTTTGTTATATTAACCTTGGCCTCTTTAAACTCTGCCTCTAATATAGCTATCTTCCCTGCCCCCAGTACTGCCCCTCCTTCTGTATTCCCTGCCGCTATGTTTTGTTATACTAACCTTGGCCTCTTTAAACTCTGCCTCTAATATAGCTATCTTCCCTGCCCCCAGTACTGCCCCTCCTTCTGTATTCCCTGCCGCTATGTTTTGTTATACTAACCTTGGCCTCTTTAAACTCTGCCTCTAATATAGCTATCTTCCCTGCCCCCAGGTCTGCCCCTCCTTCTGTAATCCCTGTCGCTATGTTTTGTTATACTAACCGTGGCCTCTTTAAACTCTGCCTCTAATATAGCTATCTTCCCTGCCCCCAGGTCTGCCCCTTCTTCTGTAATCCCTGCCGCTATGTTTTGTTATACTAACCTTGGCCTCTTTAAACTCTGCCTCTAATATAGCTATCTTCCCTGCCCCCAGTACTGCCCCTCCTTCTGTATTCCCTGCCGCTATGTTTTGCTGAACTGGTAAGCTGGTGATCACACCTTTGTTCTTGTATGCCACTTCTTGTCTTTCAAGAAGAGTCCTGAATAGAGAAACATGTATTGAATTTTATGCTTTAAAGAAACACTAAAATATGTAAAAAATGAATTCAACAATAAAATATTGTATAACAAGTAGCTTTTAATACTCATTGTAAACTGCCAAACAGTGACCTATAGTTGTTAATTTTTGTGTCATTCGGTTTCATGTGGAAAGTTGTTTCATTTGAAATCATACCATGTCTTCTTTTAATATCACCATGTATTACCCTTATACTATATCTATTAATTTATTAGGGGAGATAATTCCAGAATACGTTTTTTTTAATTTTCAGAATACATGAATCTTATTCATTGGAATTTTTCAGCAATTCTCATTTTCATCTTTCAAATATCACTTTCAAAGAAAAATACCTAAAAATGGGAAATTTGCATAAATCAGACATTTCAAGGGTGATTACTTAAAATCCCCTCTTTTAAAATTGTCTCCCTTTTATTTTGTAATGAAATTTTAGTTTCTCACTTTCTTTTTGGAAGTATAATCTAAATATTTGCATTTTTTATTGTTTACCAAATATATCGTTGCAAGATCATTCGATTCCTCATTGGTTTGTAGTTGCTATGATCTTTGAAATCTGCATGTTGCATTTAAATGTATATTTCTGAAAGGTAGACAATTTGGAGGCATTACAAAATGATTTTTTTTTATCAAGTTTCATAGTTATAGTTGCATCATAACAATTTTAGGGTCACTATAAAAATCCTAAACAAATCTCAAATTTGATTATAACAAGCACAAACCTAAGATTTGACACTTCTGTTGCCATCTTTTGGTTTTCTTTAAACATTCTTTCCTCTGCCTGTTTAGACTGTTTTTGTGACGTCTTTAATTGTTGATACAGTTTTTTGTTTTCCTGCTGGTATCCTTCCAACAGTGTTTCCTGTTCCTTGAGCTCCTTCTCAAACCGTTCAACCTGTCCTTTACTGGCTCCATCAGTCAAACCTTCCACCATTTTCTTTCTTATTTCAGTCTCATCCTCAGGTACCTGTATGAAGAAGAAAAAACAATGTTACAGGTTACATTCTTCTCATATGTTTTATGATGGTATAATACTTAACACCTAACGGGAGAGATAGTGCTTAATATTCATATGATAAAGATTTAATCTTTTAAACAGTTTAATTGAGTTCTGGAGCTGGAATGTCAGCAACTGCTAATAGTCCTTTGTTAATTTATGTATCATTGTCATTTTGTTTAGTTTCTTTTGTAACCTATTCTGACATCAGACTCAGACTTCTGTTAAACTTAGTTTTACTGTGAGTATTGCTATGTGTTTGTTTTTTCTACATTGGCTAGAGGTATGGGGAGGGGGAGATCTCAAAAAACATGTTTCACCCTGCCACATTTTTGTGCATGTCCCAAGTCAGGAGCCTCTGGCCTTTGTTAGTCTTGTATGATTTTCAATTTTAGTTTCTTTTATATATTTAGTAGTTATATCTTAAGTATGCTGTCCATTATCACTGAACAAGTATACATTTTTGTTAAGGGCCAGCTAAAGCACACTTCTCGGTGTGGGATTTTCTGGCTGCATTGAAGACCCATTGGTAGCCTTCAGTGATCTTCAGTTTTTATCTGCTCTTTGGTCGGGTTGTTGTCTCTTTGATACATTTCCCATTTTCATTCTAAATTTTATTGGTCTTTTTATATAACCTGTGTGTTGTTGAAGAAGGTATGTTGACCTCTTTAAAAAAATTTATGTTGCTGTGTAGTTATTTCATGCATAAACATTTACTGACATCTCCATATTGAAATCAGCCTTACCATCCACAGTTCTTATGAGATCATGTAATTTCACAGATAATCTGAACTGAATCAAATATTTTGATCAAAATCTTTGTTTTGATTTTGACATTTTTACCTTTGCTTGCAGAACAAATATTTCTTGTTTAAGTTTAAATATTTGTTCCTCAAATTCTTGTTTCTGCATTTCAATCATAGTGCCATATTCTTTTTCTACTTGAACGAGGTCATCTAAAAATAAAATTATAGTGTTACTAGTATAACATCAAAATCATGTCCAACTGTTTTTATATGAACAAGGTTATCTAAATAAAGATTAAAACCAAAATTGAGTCAAACTTAAGCTACCTGTACAAGATTATCTATTTATATAAATGGCATACATTAACATCATTTCAAACTTTTTTCAAACTGAATGTGTTTAATCTAAAAAAAAGTTTTATTTTAACCTATAATGGACTACTTTTACAAATTGTGAAAACAGGAAATGATGCTTTCAAATAATGAAAAAACCAATTTAATTGTGAGTGTTAATTTCTGCGAAATCTTTATGTAATTTTTTCATAAAATAAAAATAATGCAAAAATTCCTGGATTACAGTACTTAAAACTTTTTTTCTACTTGAGCAATGCCATAAAAATACTATAACAATCACAATCTTTATGACAACCCCTTTTCTACCAGAAAGCAGTCACATGAAATAATGAATAAATTTCTGTTAAACCCAGATACATCAATTTAAGGAAAACCCCTTATTACTCTTGAAATAATCTGTAACCTACCTTTTGTCTTTCTATGCAACCTTCTCTCCTCCTCCAAAGATGCCTTCAACCTTCCAACATCATCGTCTATTCCAACAGATTTGTCTCCCTTCCAACTGGCTGCTATTGATGGCTCATCCATAGAGTATTTGGCCTAAAACAAAATAACACACTTTAACACCATTTCTCATTTATTGCTTCTCTGCAAGCCAATAATTATATAATAACTAATCGAAGAATTCGAATAGAGAAAAATATTCACTAAGTAACTGAACAACACATTGATCTGCTTTTATCGCTGTCTTGACAACCCCTATTGTTGTGTGACGGTCAGAGAGTGAAATAACCACGTTTATTTCACATGTGAAATTATCCATTTTTATTTAACTGGGAAATCAATGTAATTCATTGCAAACAATGTAGTAAATTCAGATTACCATTGGAACAGATGTCCAGATAGGGTGACAGGTTTTTCTACAAACTGCTACACAGCAGATTATAATGCATAGTTCAAAGCAGAGCACCTGAGATCTTCTTCAGTTTTTCTGAGATTTATATTACTTAGTCTGAAGTTTTCTATGAATTATTATGTGGACATGCTCATTGTTGCATAGTTTTTCATTTTTGGCCATTGCAGTATCAAATTTTTCTTGAACTTGTGAGTGTTTAAATGTTTCTTTGGCCTCTTTTCAATTTCTCATACATCCTATAACTATGACCTCCCTTTTTATTCTTTATGAAGAAAATATAATTCTTGTTAATCATAGTGTTGTCACCTCCAATCACCAAGAATAATCTGTTTCACACTAAATCACTCAAAAGTATTTCAATTGAAATGCACTGGGTCTACAGTTGTTTCATCGCCCATCCACCATACTACCAGCAAATTAAAATATTAACCAGATTTTTACGTTTAAAATTTGATAAGATTTACCTCAGGAATATTTCTGTCTGTGAAATGTTCCTTTATATAGTTAGCAAAGGCATCGACTGAAGCATTGAGCTGGGATTCCATTCCTGGGTCTATGTATTTCTGTTTCTTGTTTGTAGGACTCTCTGTTCCTGAAATAAAGAAGATTTTCTAGCATTAACAAATTTAGGTGTATTTTTGTAAATATGTCTAGTGTATAAGTTTTATATCAGGAGTAGACATATGACCTCACATTGTTTGGATACCAAAGACAACAGTTTCACAGACTTTTTTATTTATGACATTTTAAGCTAAATCATTTATTAAATGGAATTTATTGTTGCATTAGAATGGAGATAACTGTATTATATTTTACTGTCGCAAATATCTAATGCAAGTTTCTATGTTAACTCAGTTAAAATACAATCCTGTTACCTTTGATCTTTTGTTTAGCCACATCAACAGGGGACCAGACATCAGTGACTGCTTTCCTGTCCAGGATACCAGCCCTCTCATCATGTCTGTCAGTAATGTCAATTTTTCTGTCGTATCTTCTTTTCTGTCTATCATTATCTTCTAGCCTCTCTTTGGAACTACTTGGCCTCTCTTTCATTGTCATATTTTTAGATGGAGAATATGATGTTCCATATCCTGAACTCTTAACGTGATCAAACTTAGGATTCAGAGTTCCACCTAAAGCACATTATACTTTTTTGTAAGCATATAAAAAGTAAGATTATCTCATACTAAAAATGGGATATTTTGAAAACACTTTTACAAACTTTCAAATCTTAAGCTTAAATTTACAATGTCAAAAAATTAGTAAAGTTGATGAAAATTCTTGAATATTGGTGAAAAGATATTTTCAATGGATTGAGCATGTTGGTTTTTTATCTGACTGGCAGTCACTTAGAATTACATCCCATTCTTGATTTTGTTTATTTATTTAATGAATCTAGGTAGATTATTGAGCTTTACATATTTAGCAACTTGATCAATGAATATATACATAGTTGTGTAGGCAAGTTACAAACAGCTTACTAGGTTTTACAGGTGAGTGTGACCTATCAGTTACTGCCCCTGATGGTGCCCATCGCCGTGGTGACATGGAAGCTGACATACTTCTCCTAGGAGATATACTGGGTGATTTCTTCCTTCTTTGTGGTGATCCTTTCTTTGTTCTTTCCTTTGAATCATCTTTGCTTTTCTTTTTTTCTTTCGTCTCTTTTCTCTTTGACCTCCCTCTTTCTGATACAGACTGGAATTTGATGAAATTTGAATTAATTATATTTCAATTTAATTGCTTTGTCACATTTTTTTTCTCATTTTCTTTTCTTTTTTAAAAAGTGTATAGCTACCTGTGTAAGTTACAAATTATAGAAACTTTATGTAAGCTTTATAATGTTAAATCTTCACATACTATTACAAACAAAATGACATATACATTGTATAGATAATTTAAAATATTTGAAGTGAAATCAAAATATTATTGTAAAAAAACATGACATATTTAGTAATGTTAATTCCAGGTTAAAAAAGTTACTTCACATAAAACAAAATCATATGCAACATTAACATGCTGAAGGAGTCATTAATTATGTAAAGGTCATTAATATGTTATAGTTCAAAGATGATGATGTTGTTGGATTTGATTAATTTTGAAGGGTTGACTACATCAATTGGTGATTTGATGGTTTCAAATAAGCAAAACAACAGAAATTCAATCATTTTTTTCACCGGTAATCATAAGTTTCACTCAAACGCACTCTACTGGAATAAGGGCACTTACATTTTAACAATGTGTGGAAGAGTTCATATTACTTCTATTAACAATCATTTTATTATAATTTTGATAGATGTTCAAATATTACAGATTATTGTATTTCACTTCATTTACATAATTTAGCTCAGACAGCACTTCAGAAATATTTTATAAACATATTTGAATTTCTTTTTGTTACATTCATGACATTACTTATTCTCTTTAAATTACAAATCTTTTTATGTCCAACATTTTTTTTACTTTTGAGCTAATAAAGTGCTATGAACATGCATGATAAATGTGACATTATAATCTTCTAATTACTAATAGTAAAATATTTTAAAACATTTTCTTCAGTAACTCATGGTAACTGGTTATTATTCAAAAATCGAAATTTCTCATTGAATCACTGTTTCCTGGAGAAATTTATTTTGAACCAATTTTTATTGACAGATTCAAATGAAATTTAGATTAACTGTCAGATTTTAAAGACTCTTCACATTTCAAAAACCAATTCAAAAGTACTTTTCTATCTGTTGATTAAGTTTGTTTTTATAATATTAAAAAATTACAAAATTCAATTTCTACATGTATTTTACTTATAAAAAAAATAATATGTGAATATAAAGTTTTCTAACTTCTATCTTTCACTTCCTTTCATGCAATTAAATCTAGCCTTATCCTTCCGACTTTAATCAAATGTACTGTGGATTCATTAATATTAGTTGGATACCAATTTTTCGTGGATTTCTTTGGTACAGTTTGGTACAGTTGAGTCGTGTATGCAGACTTTGGCTAAACCATGAAATTAAATATCCATGAATTTTCAAGTTTTCTTTAATGCAAGAAGATTGGTACCCACTATTAAATGAATCCACAGTAGTTATCTATAAGACAAGATATATACTGGTACATGTATCAGGATAATAGCAAACAACACTGCACAAACCTATGCACAACACTTCTTTGTATAAATGTGAGTAATCTCCCCTTTACATACAAACCACAACTTACCCTTTTAGATGAACGGCCAGTCTTCATCAAAACAAAAAATATGCACACATTAACATAAGAGTTAAATATTCAGTTCAAAGTTTTTAAGAACATTCAATGTATGACTACACATGATTTGATAATAGAACACACCCAGCAAAATGACAGAAGGGACTATTATATTTTTAAGGGAGTTTCAGTATGTACAGGTTTAAGTCTACAGAAATTTAGAAACAAACAGAGTAGAAAAATGTCCATATCTGTTTGATTATGGAACAGTTTTTATCAGTTCTGTTATTTGTATTTTTTTAATAACTGTTGTTATCTATTTTATATTAATTATAATTCCACCTTATGTAATAATGCTGTAATTTGATTGGATGAGAGACATGGTATTTTTTACCAATTTCTATGTATTGAGATTTTCTTTTCTCTGCCGGGGTACTTGTCATTAGGGAATTCCATGTGCCGGTGTATTTGCTAGCAAATACCATGGCAGATGGGGAATACCCTAGCAAATACCATGGCAGAGTGGGAACACCATGTCTAAAAATAACTCAATGAATTATTTCTATTCTAATATGACAAATTCATGGTCATTTTAAAAATACGGTTCCAGATGAAATATTTTAAGAATAAAAAGCATCATTTGAATGACGTAAAAATTCCGTGAACCTGTACTTTTAATGACGTCATAAATAAAATTCAACGGAAATGAATTGTCACCTGGTCACATAAAACTGGAATCCACTTGTAATACGCTTCACTCAAACTGATGATCTACGTGTAGTAGTCAGTCGAGAACCAGCAAATTATCATAAAAAGGTCAGCTAGTGACTGTGCTATTTGCACAGTCAAATTGCATTGACTGTATAATCATTTCTTATAAAAATATGATAAGAAATGATTATACAGTCAATGCAATTTGACTGTGCAAATAGCACAGCTGCAGTGTATACAAAAATTATACATTCAAGTAGAACTTACATATGATACTTGATTATAATAAACTAACTGGGGTTGAACATTCGGTGGAATTAAACAATAATATTATGCTTACAAGGGGTATTTGCCAAAAATATCGGTTTCGAGGTAATCAAATTTCCCTCGCCTATCGGCTCTGGAAATGTGTACCTCTCAACCGGTATTTTTGGCAAATACCCCTTGTAAGCATGATATATTTGTATAGAAGTTACTGAGACAATTCTCACTGTTGAAGACCTGTTGTTATCGAACTTCTTGTTCTTATCTATTGGTCATAAGGAAAACAGTTGACTCATTAGCTGCTTAAATGTGTAAACCAAATTATCTTTTAAAGGTGTCAAGTGATATTTATAAAGAGGATAAAGATTGAAAGTTATAAAAGTTATAAAGCAGATATTGAAATGATTTCTATAGGAAACTTACAACTTGAGTGACAGGCTGGTACATCTCTGTGTCCTCTGTGTGGGAGTTGTCAAACCCACCCCTGGGGGAATCCTGATGGACTGGGGATAGGTCATATCCCCTTATCTCGTCCATCTCTTTGGCTGGACCTAAATATACAAAAAAATATATCAATTGTATACATGAATGAAAGCATAAATGGCTGTTTTATGTGGGAGTATATCATGTTCTCATTCCCCCTTTAGAACCTGTAATCTCCATGAATTTGAATGTACTTATTTCAAGCAAGGAAACTAGTTTTAAAAATGATATGGAATAAAACAAGTTTTTATATATTGATTCACTTATTGTCGTTGGTACCAATTTTTGTGGATTGAGGATAAGTTGCATTTCTGTGAATATTAATTTTGTAGCTTTTGCAAAGTCTGCATGCATTCCTATTGGTATTACATAAATTAATGAATGCACAGTATGTAGTTTCTATGAACATGAGGTGTGACATTAGTACTACAGTTGCCTACAAAATATCACTGATGAACAGACAAGGGTTCCACCTAACCACAAGGTTAAAATAAGTGATGACAACACCTAAAACGCATGCCTAATTCATGTTTCTCTGACTCTGTCTTGATTGATTGATTGAATGATTGTCTTTTTACGTCACTTTCAACACTATTGTGATATAAGTGGCAGTTAGTTTTTGTTGGTGGAGGTAGTTCAGTAGGAATGAAAGATCATTTATTTTTATAAGGGTATTTATGTATGATTCATGAGACTACATAACAATGGCATTTAGGAAGTCCTATATTTTATCTTTAAGACTATATGACAATGGTCTTTTAGGCCTATATTTTACCATTAGGACTATATGGCTGTTTTCTTCTGTCTTCTAACAATTCAACAGCTATATCTTTTCTTTTCTTTGACTCTCGGTCCAACTCTTCCATTTCTTGTAATACTTCTTCAACTGTTCTCTCCTTACCTAAAAATTTCAATTAAAAAAATGTATGAACAAGCATTCTGTGAGAACTGCATGGTACTACATAGTACCCTAACGGTTAAAAATGCATTGTATTGGAACAAAATTTTAACTTGATCTATAATTTGTCATGGTGTAAACTATATAACAAATATCAAGTCAATATCTTCAAGCATGAAGAAAAAAAAGTGTTGAAAACTGATTACTGTGGATTCATTTATTTTCGTGGGTATCAAATTTCGTGGACAGAGAAAAAAAGACGTTTCGTGGTATACGTAAATTCGTGGATTGTTGATTACAAAAATAATCAGATACGTAATTCGTGGATTTCTTTTTGATATTGGAGATTATATAACCTCTTTGGTTTGATCAATAATAAAACAAACAAAAAAGAAGGAATTCATTGAAAAAGTTTCGAATTGTCAAAATCCTCGCTTGGTCATTCTAGGTTAAAGTGTTCATTGATAACTTTTATTACAAAAATGGACAGAGACAACTAATTATTTGTTTGTTTTACAATTTATAAATTCTTGTCAGAATTCTATATTGCTTTCAAAACTTTATGATTGAAAGCTCATTTCCCTAATCACGATATAATAAACAGTCATATAAGTATAAGGTGTGAAAATAAATGTTCCTGTCATAAACAACATTACCTACGGGCAATATCCCCGTACTTAATACTATTTATTTTTTATCACTACTAAACACGGTAATTAACAACTTGCAGTTATTTTCCATGAACAGTTTTGATCAATTTAAGAAAGTAAATTATCACTGATAGTCGATATATTTATTATTGATTTAATTAAAATACTTGTATCTTCTTTCAATAAAAAACATGTGTTATGTTACAATGTTTATCGCTAGTCAACACTATACTACAACTGCATAACATAATCTAAAATAAACATCCTACTCCATACACATTTCTCAGGATTATTCTTCGTTGAATTCTTAAATTGGTAGTTCGCTGTGACCAACGAAACCCACGAAAATTGGTACACCACGAATAAAAATGAATCCACAGTATTTAAGTGATTTATTTTAAGTCCAAGGGTCATAACTCTGCACAAAATCATCAGACAGAAACAAAATTCTAACTTTAACTGTAACTTGTCATGATAAAACAATACACCAAATATCTAATCAATATCTTCAAGCATGAAGAAAAATAGTGTGGAATACTGATTTGCAAGCCTTATGAATGGACAGACAGATGGATGCACCTAATGGTCATCTTTAACTTCGGTGTTACTTAAAACATACCAGATTTTATTCTAGTTATAGGTTCTGATTACCATGTCGCTGGGGTCACTTTAGAAATTACCAGATTTTGTTCTAGTCACTGGTTTTGACCATGACACTGTTATCACTTGAGAACTAACCAGATTTTGATCTTGTAACTGGTTTTGACCTCGACACTGGTGTCACTTGAGAACTTACCAGATTTTGTTCTAGTTACTGGTTTTGACCATGACACTGGTGTCACTTAAGAACTTACCAGATTTTGTTTTAGTTACTGGTTTTGACCATGGCACTGGTGTCACTCAGAACTTACCAGATTTTGTTCTAGGCTGCTCACTGAGTATTTTGTGTACAAGTTGAGAGTTATTGCTCTTATTTCCCTGATATGAGCTGTCAAATGGCTGGCTCTCATTTGTGTGGCCAGTCTCTTGTAAGGCCTGATGGTATACAGCCTCCATCTCCATGGATGTGTTAGTTCCCATGAAACCTAAAAAAAGAAAAAAACATGAAATCTCAATCTGTAAGGTCTGATGGTATACAGCCACCATCGCAATGGACATGTTAGTTCCCATAAAACCTAAAAATAGAACAAATCTCAAACAAAACATGTCATGTGTTATCTTTCTTCTGAAGTTACATCACTTAAACAAAACATATACAAACTAACACATTATGAGTTACATATAGATTCCACCACTGCAAAAAGTGTCTTACGATATTTCTCAACTAGACAGTTAAAACTTTTCTTATTTAAAACGCAAGGCTTGCTGAGCTTTTGAAATAAGTTAAACAAGTGAAACTGAGCTACTGCTCACTGATGATACCCCCGCCGCAAGTGGATAATCTTAAAAGCGTAAAAATATGTAAGTGTTCGGTAAACAGGAAGTTGTTGATTGACGAATCTGAAATCGCATCACACAGCATAGCTGACTTATATAAACCCTGAAACCAAATTTTAGAAATCCTTGTATTGTAGTTCCTGAGAAATATTTGACGAAAATTTTCAACTTGGCTATTATGTGTAAAATAATACAAGTGTTTGATAAACAGGAAGTTGTTGAGTGATGAATCTGAAAACACATCACACAGTATATATAAACCCTGAAACCAAATTTCAGAAATCCTTGTCAAGTAGTTCCTGACAAAAATGTGACAAAAATATTAAAGGGGCAGACTGACTGACCGTCACTGACGGATGGACAGAGAGAGGTAAAACAGTATACTCCCCCTTTTTTTAAAGCGGGAAGGGGGGTTTAACTAACTGATGATAAATACAAGCGTCATAGCGGTGGAATCTGTTTCTTTAATGATTCTTATCCTTCCTTTTCAAAGATTTGCAAAAACCGTGTTCTTTACATGTGATGTCATCAGACATGGTCGCCTTTTTTCATGACATCGCAATCAGATATTCAGAACAAACCAAAAGTAATTTGACATTATATGTAAATTTCAACCAATTATTTGCCGAGAACAGATACTTCAATAGTGAGGAGAAATATTTTTCTCACTCTGATCAAGAAATGTGAAAATAGTAGAAAAGTAAGAGAAAAATCATCATCAGTTATTAACTGAATAGACAAGATAGGAAAACCATTAAGAACAGATCTACTGCAATTATAACGCAACAAAAACATCACATCCAAGACAGAACAAGCTCTTATGAATGCTCAGCATATAGGAATTTTTATGACACTGTCATTTTTATTCTTAAAAAAAATTATAGTGATTTTTTGTTTCTAACACTCAAATGCATTTTTTTTATTACATTTCTACAATTTGGTAAAACATGTTTCAAAATAAATTTTTTGTGTGGGTTTTTTTTTACAAACAAACTTGCACTTTAAAAGAAGAAACTTACTTTTAAGCCATTCTAAAATTTTAGCCTCCATATTATGTGCGTCTATAATTTTCAAATTTAAATTGTTTACACATTTTTAATACTTTAAATCTGAATTCTCAAGAAATAACAGAAATTAACAATAAGAGGCATCATAAAGGAAACATTTAAATTCTAAAATCTATTTTGTATCAAAAAATGTTTTTCATCTTTAATTTATAAAATTAAAGTAATCATGAATAAAATTGAAAGAAATAATTCTGATTCTAAATTTTAATGTTTGGCTTGCAATAGAATTGTCTTTAATGTATGAAATCACCCTTGGGCTAAAGAAAATTCAAAACATCTTTTATTGTAAAAGGAGTCAAAATGTTGATAAACAGATAAAACAAATTGAATACAAACATAGCACAACTATTCTTTGTCTTTTAATCACAGGTTAACATACAAAATCAAACTAGTATTTTAAATTTTACAACAAAAACCTTTACTTTAAAGAAATATATACTAAGCATCAATTTCACAGGTGTTAACATTTTTAACAGAGTTGACAAGATTAAATGTTGATTTCGCATGTCTGTGGTAAATTTCAAGGATGACGCTAATAAATTTAATTGTTAGGGTTTAATTGTTTTCAATAGAAACTGATTGATCATCAGACATTTAAATCTTCAAAAATAAAAATGTTAAAATTTTCAATTTCTGTTTGTTACAAAAAAGATTTAAATTGTCAAAGATGTGAGATATAATAATATCAGGATAAAATATCAAAAATCAAAACAAATTAATGGTTTGAAAGGAAAATACATCATGTATAAACAAACTAGAGGCTCTAAAGAGCCTGTGTCGCTCACCTTGGTCTATGTGCATATTAAACAAAGGACACAAATGGATTCATGACAAAATTGTATTTTGGTGATGGTGATGTGTTTGAAGTTCTTTCTTTACTGAACGATTTTGCTTCTTACAATTATATCTATAATGAACTTTGCCCATTAGTAACAGAGAACTATATTTGGTAAAAATTTACATAAATTTACCAAATTAATGAAAATTGTTAAAAATTGACTATAAAGGGCAATAACTCCTTAAGGGGTCAACTGACCATTTTGGTCATGTTGACTTATTTGTAGATCTTACTTTGCTGAACATTATTGCTGTTTACAATTTATCTCTATCTATAATAATATTCAAGATAATAACCAAAAACAGCAAAATTTCCTCAAAATTACCAACTCAGGGGCAGCAACCCAACAACCGATTGACCGATTCATCTGAAAATTTCAGGGCAGATAGATCTTGACCTGATAAACATTTTTATTCCATGTCAGATTTCCTCAAAATGCTTTGGTTTTTGAGTTATAAGCCAAAAACTGCATTTTACCCCTATGTTCTATTTTTAGCGGTGGCAGCCATCTTGGTTGGTTGACCAGGTCATGCCACATATTTTTTAAACTAGATACCCCAAAGATGATTGTGGCCAAGTTTGGATTAATTTGGCCCAGTAGTTTCAGAGGAGAAGATTTTTGTAAAAGATTACTTTAATTTACGAAAAATGGTTAAAAATTGACTATAAAGGGCAATAACTCCTAAACGGGTCAACTGACCATTTTGGTCATGTTGACTTATTTGTAGATCTTACTTTGCTGAACATTATTGCTGTTTACAGTTTATCTCTATCTATAATAATATTCAAGATAATAACCAAAAACAGCAAAATTTCCTCAAAATTACCAATTCAGGGGCAGCAACCCAACAACCGATTGACCGATTCATCTGAAAATTTCAGGGCAGATAGATCTTGACCTGATAAACATTTTTATTCCATGTCAGATTTCCTCAAAATGCTTTGGTTTTTGAGTTATAAGCCAAAAACTGCATTTTACCCCTTTGTTCTAATTTTAGCCGTGGCGGCCATCTTGGTTGGTTGACCGGGTCACGCCACACATTTTTTAAACTAGATACCCCAATGATGATTGTGGCCAAGTTTGGTTTGATTTGGCCCAGTAGTTTCAGAGGAGAAGATTTTTGTAAAAGTTAACGACGACGGACGACGGACGCCGGACGCAAAGTGATGGGAATAGCTCACTTGGCCCTTCGGGCCAGGTGAGCTAAAAACTGTTACATGTCTTTCTATAACTAAAAAAGGTTTCTTTTGGGTTTTTTATACTGGTGGTGTAAAATTCAAAGATGCAGCAATCCTGAATGAGAAAAACGAAATAAAAGAGGATGTTACTAATGTGGAATCAAGGGTACCAAATTGTCATGGCTTCAGGAACAATTGTCAATTTTGATTTGCCAGATATAAATAAGAGGATGTGGTATGAGTGTCAACAAGCTGTGGACAACTCTCCATCAAAGTCACAAAATATAAAAAGTTAACAATTATAGGTAAAGTCTACAATAAAGACAACTCGATACTACACTATGCATATCATGCACATCAAATCAAGAAACTCTACATATCTTTGAACAGAACTCACAAAATCTTTATCTTGCAAACTTAAAAAACAAAATGTGTGTTTTAATCACTTTGATTAACAAATTAAATGAAATAAGATGTAAGAACATTATTTTGTACTGAACCATATCCAAACCATTCATTAAAATTAATTCACTGTTTAAAGAGGTGTTGTAGATGGGAAATACAGACAGGTAGAAAGGAATATTTGAATAAACAATAAGACCTCCAGATCTTTAGTAAATGATTATATATTATATTCTAACATGACACCCTTCAAACACTTCGAGTACACACCTGTGGTAAAATATGTATATGTCGTGTACATGTTATTATTTAAATAATTCATTATTTACACGTGAAATATACAGAGAACCTTTTGGGAATGTAAAGAAAGCAAAATTAAGTTCCAAAAAGACTGCTCTTCAAAGATATTTCTTAAGGCAATATGATATTTTGAGTGTAGCAGGCATTGAAAAACTCATTCGCAAAGGCGACATTTTTTTTTACTATTGTACAGTAGATGAACTTTATCCATTAACATTAGAACTGCACATGCTGGAATTGGCCATGGAGGCATCCACAAGACCTACAAGGAGTTAATAAAACAATTTGCCAATATCAGCAGAGAAATTATCAGAATTTTCATTCAGATGTGTGAACAATGTATTTTGAAGAAAAGTCGTAATGCAACCACAAAATTAGTTGTTCGTCCTATCACTTCTACAGACTTTAATTCCCGTTGTCAAGTAGACCTTGTTGACTATCAGTCATTTCCAAATGGAGAATACAAGTGGATCATGCACTACCAGGACCACTTTTTTTCTACTTATGGGATCTCCACATATACTGCAAAGTGATAATGGAAGGGAATTTACGGCTATTGTAATTACAGAACTTAACGACCATGTCACTTTGCACCAGAAGTCCGTATTTACGTGGAATCTAGCTGTTTAGCTAAATTTGCATAAGATGTCACATGAGCTTATGTCATTACTTTGCGTCCTTCGTTCATCTGTAAACTTCTAACATTTCAACAATAATACTGATAAACACTTGAAAATAAGAACAGAAAAACAAACACAATATAAATTTCAAAAAATACGAAAGATAATGAGTTGTACAAGTTATTATCTTTTTCTCCACAAAATTTGTACAGGTTATTACTTGTACAATTATATTTATACAAGTAATAACCTGTATGATGGCATCATACAAGTAATTACTTGTATGAAAATTTTGTACAAGTAATAACCTGTACAAAATAATAAAATGTACACGACATTGTATATATTGCCAGGGCTGTTCCTATCGTACTCCAACGTCATATGCTTTTTTATGGTAAGAATATAAGCATTTTACAGGACCTTCAAAGTTCTAAGGGTCTTGCCTCACAATGAACAGCAAGCTATAAAGGGCTCCAAATGACTAGTGTAAAACCAATCAAACAGGAAAACCAATGTTACATTCTATTGATTGATTGGTGGTGTTAAGCTCTATTTTCAGCTTAGATATATCATGGGATCAATATAAATAGTATAGGAAGTTGAAGTGTCAAGAGAATACCACCAACCATCAGCAGGAAAACTCAAAATCTTAGAAAAAAAATGAAACACGTTAAATAATTTCATGCGTCCAAAGCACTTTTCTGGATTTACCTTCATAAGGAACACTCATAGCTGAACATTTGAAATTTGTGACTGTATAAGTACTGATTTAGATCCAAGTACATATAAAACTCACCTGCTACAAAATGGGGGGGGGGGGGGGGGGGGGTGTTTGAACTCACTACTTTAGTGTTGACAGGCTAGTGATTATTGTAAATAAACTACTTAGACCACTCAACCACCAAATCCCAGGTTAGCATTCTAAACTACCAGTCAACACAAACAGTTAATACCAGGCCACGTTAAGCATGTCACATAAGTTAATATTAGCAGTTATTTTTTTTTATTTTTTTTATTTTCAAATTTGAGCATTTTGCACAGATCAATGTGGACATTTGTTCCAGAAAATATTACATTATTTAATTGTCATCAAGTCATTTTAGAAATTATACAATATTTTAGTGTATGTACATTTTGTAGTTTTTGAGCCAATCAATTAAAACATTTAGTATACCAGTCAATGTTAGCAGATAAAAACATTTAGCAACATTACACAGATCTAGTAATATTACATACCAGATATTTGTTTACTGCTTCCTGATTGTTCTGAACAAATATAATTCATTGCCATTACAAAAAACGATTTTAAATCATTTTCCTTGTTAAAAATTTTATAGCAACATTTTAGCACATGAATATTAGTGAAGAAATTACATAGAATAGAGAATTGAAACAGGGAATGTGTCAAAAAGACAACAAACTGACCAAATAGTAGAAAACAACCAAAAGTTTCCTTGCTTTTACCCAATTCCGGAAGATATTATTGCATGAAAAGATGGTCATCTCAAACAAATCCTTTAACCTGTTATGTTCACTATATTTGTTCATGTAATACAAAAGAGCCTGTGTTGCTCACGTTGGTCTATGTGCATATTAAGCAAAGGACACAAATGGATTCATGACAAAATTGTGTTTTGGTGATGGTGATGTGTTTGTAGATTTTACTTTACTGAAAGTCTTGCTGCTTACAATCATCTCTACCTATATCATGTCAGACTTGCTCTAGATGCTTTGGTTTCACAGATATAAGCCAAAATATACATTTTACCTCTATTTTCTATTTTAAGCCATGGTGGCCTTCTTGGTTATTTGGCCAGGTCACCAGACACTTTTTTTTAAACTAGATACCCTAATAATGATTGTGGCTAAGTTTAGTAAAATTTGGCCCAGTAGTTTCAGGGGAGAAGATTTTTGTTCAAGTTAACGACGGACGACAGACGACGAACGCCAAGTGAGGAGAAAATAAAAAGTCAGCTCTATATCATTGTGGTTACTTGAGGAAAAATATATGAGATGGTTTATTTTCTTTGGGTGGAAGCATTTATAAATCTATTACATCTGAAATAAAAAATGCATTGACAAACCATTTACTCTGAAATCTTTAAACTTGGATAAGTCATGGTATTTTGTAATATAAACATCACTGTTTAATCAGACATTCATAAAAAGTTTTAAAAGTTTACCTGTTCCTGTTTTCATAGAAGTCGGTTGAGAATGGCGAGCTGCCACCTGTCCATCCACGTCATCAAACCCTTCCTTGGCCTCCTCTAGGGTATTCTGTCCTACTTTAGGGGAAGTCCCTGTCGTGTTCATTGTAGACTCCATAGAATCCATTAAAGAAACTAAAAAACATAGATTAAAGACTCAAAAGGACAGGTTGCAAAGAATGTTTATAACACAGCAGACAATGTTCTATGCTGAACATTTAAATTTGAAAAAATTCCTCAAACACTTTCATAATAGCAGGAACACATTTTCAATATAAGTACAATATTTCTGTGAAGTTTCTTGAATTTGTGTTGAAAACTTCAGCAGGAGTTGATTACACAAAACTTTTACCCTCTTTCATAAATTTACTAAAAAAATTACTGGGTTACCAGATTCTGAAAATTGAAGTTAGTCAAACACTTCCATAACAGCAGGGGCTAAAGTTTAACCTATGCATAATTGTCTTGTGAAGGTTTCAGGGATCTGGTTTAAAACCTGTAAGATTTTTACTAGTTGATTACACAAAACTTACTTGTACAATTTTTTATCAAAACCAATCCAATATAAACAATGTTTATAAAACGTACCTTTCGATAACATACTAGGCTTCTGATGGGACGTACCCTGAAATATAAAACAAATACTTAATTTCTGACTGCATTAAAAGTGCTGTTATTTACTGATTTTGATTTTGGCAGGTTGTGTATTGATTTTGTGTAATGAACAAATGCAACACATTCCTTCTTCACACAGTCAATCGTTATGTTCAAAATCCTTAACAAAAAACCCTACTTTTGTTCATATCATCAGAAAATGAAAATACTCCACAACAAAAATTCAACCAAATAAACCTGTGATAATTATGCTGCTTTTGATACTCAATTGTTTAAAATCCAATCAAAAATTACACCTACATTAATATCTTTTTTTTTCAAAATGTAGATTTATATGAAACTTAAGCACGCCACAGGCGCTGGATTTTCACACTGTGTTGAAGACCCATTGGTGGCCTTGTGCTGTTTTTTGCTCTTTGGTCAGGTTGTTGTATCTTTGACACATTCCCCATTTCCATTCTCATTTCATGTAGTGAAAAATACTAAAGGCAACACACTGTACCTCTGTTCTCTCTGACATTTCTCTGTATGTTTGAGGTCTGTTTACCACTTCGTCCTCCTCAATATCTTCTAGAGCAGCCAGTGTAGCAGCCCCTCTTGCTGGCCCCTCTGGTGATAAAGTATTTCCTGTAGTCCCACTCAGATCTTGGTTCAATCTTCCATAATCTACAGTCCCTTCTCGTTCCATATCCTAGAATACAGTAATGAGTAATCATGCTGGATGTGGTTATTACTTCCACATATTGTAAATTCAGAAATTCTTGCGATATTTTTGTTACTGCAAAAATTGGTATGAGATAGGAGTCTTTAAAATATAAAAACATGCATTTAGCTTTCTAATGCATTATTGGTTTTGCTCATTGTTGAAGGTTGTACTGTGACCTATAGTTGTTGTATTCGAAAAAATTTGGTCTCTGGTGGATAGTATCATTTGAAATAATATAAAATCTTATTTTTTTATTTAAAATTTTGATAGCATTACATGTATGTAGAATTTTCTGCAATAGTTGATCTTGAAATATTTTATCTAATGTGCAACTTTCCCAACAATATAAGTACATAAAATTCTTTTGAATTTATAGTAATTAATATTTTGCTATTCTACATTTTACAGTTTTTCTACCACTGTTTTTTAGTATAAGTGTTAGTTTAAAACTAAATCACATATATATGCTACAGTAACTGTTAAAATATAGTGTAACCTAGGAATTGAAATCAAAAAAGCATTGATGCTACTAAAGCTAGTCATGCATGTAATAACCTTTGTTTCATTAACTTCAATAAGCTTGTTGTTTACAAATTTTATGAAAGGTAATAAGAAAGAGCCACAAGTAACTCACTCAAAGGCTTTAAAATATCATTACTTGATGACTGTTTTATCCAGTTTGAAGTATGCAAATTACTATGACATTGTTTTTGGGTTTAAATTCCTTGAATTGAATATATTCTCAATTTGGTTGCAATTACTCAGATTAACAGATACTGTTAAATTCTAATTTACCTTGAAAAATCTCTCTTTTTCTGCAATTTCATCAAGTGTATCAAAACCTGGCTTTCCTGTAAACAATGACTTAAAATTGCAAATAAACATGACAAAAATATAAAGCATTTTTTATGACATGCATATTCATAGAGAAAACAAGACACATAATAACTATAATAATATTAATATTCATCCAGCTAACAACTTTTTTTTTTTACTTTTTAAATAGTTATCAAAGATCCAAATTAAGGTAGATATGCTGTCTTCCTCCGTCTTGAATTTTGAAATACCAGAACACCATTGGTCTAGATCTTTAAAAATAAACTGCAAATGTTTAGGGTAGTAGGAAATTCATGTGTAAGAATTTTAATTCAGTATAGAAAATGACATGTTTTATCATATTTATGGTTGTATTTTACACTAAACAGAATACTTTTGTTTGATTATTTTTTTTCAAACTTTGCCACATAAGGGGAGGCAACTCAAATGTAAGGGCAGATAATTCAGATAAAGTTACTTTTACAATAGAATTTGTTAGGAATTTACCTATTTTAATATGTACCAAGAAAATGTGACCCCATTTTTTCTTTTTCTTATCTGAAACCATAATAATAGAGCTATCATCTCATATTTTATCTCAAAATTCTATGGTGTAGTATTTTTGTTAAAGGGTAGAAAATTTTTCCATGCATAAACTATACAAAACCTGTCAATTTTGCACACTCTGTAGGGTGGAAATAAGCCCTGTGACCCATTCTTCTTATTTAAAAAAAAAAGCATGATTTAAACTACATTTTGGCAAATTATTAAAACATTCTATGGATCATAATTTAGACACCCAATCTACCTTAAACCAGATAAAAAGCATCTTTGATTTTTTTTCATTGTTAAATGATGAGTCGATCATATACAGTAATTTCAAATACATAGGAAATATCAAAATTGGATTTTTATTTCAAAATGACAGTGTTGAAAACAAAATTGACATATGAAGCATTCATTTGGTCACAATTAATTAATGAAACCTTTTCAACTTCACTATCAAGTGATAAAACTTTTTAAATAGGTGCACAAAACTTTATGAGGTCCACCACCCCCCAAAAAAAGAGGGATGAACTATGTCAATATCTTACCTGTACCATTCCTGGACCCATAGCTGCTGTCATTCTTAAGGTGAATTTTCCTGAAATTTTAAATTGAATACAGATAAAATTGTTCTTTATCTGAAACATTAACACATAGACCTGACTGTGTTACACATACATCACTTTCACTTACTAAGATGTAAGATTATAGATTTTTTCACTTATTCATCCATTGAATGTTAATATTTTCAATCCTTTGTACTGTTATCATTCTAAATTTTTCGTCATGAGCATACCACATGATTTTTACTCCAGAAAAACTAAAAAAAAAGTATGAGTTTCTACCCTGATTAAATTTTAATGGTTTGTGTTTAAATTAATTAACTTAAATAAATATAAAAAATATAGAATTGAAGCAACATTTTGTAGAAAATGAATCAAAGACCAATTATTTCCTGTCTAAATCTGTACAAGAACTGTAAAACTCATACATAACACTAACCTGTCCTTTTGACTCTCTTCTTCAGATTTCTCAGAAACTGAAAAAAAATATGAATAAATATATATAAATATATTTTGAGACAACTGTTATCCAATGCCATTTATAAATTCCTGTCATTAAACAGCATAATTCTTAAACCAGAATATTTGTCATTATTCAGGATCAATTGGCATACATTTGTATCTGTTCATTTTATTAAGTATAACCTTAAATGAATAATTTTCAGTTTTTTTTTAAGGAAGCAAATATTTCTGAAAAGTATCATTTCACAAAACTGACGCGTCTGGCAGATCACTATCCCTATGTCTAGCTTTATGCAACAGAAGTCACAGGCTCGACAAAAAACAAAAGCATATCAAAATCAAACCAAATTTTTATCTAAATTACATACTATCTTCTAAGCTGTCTTTACTCATTGATGCATCTGCTTTACCTCTGGGACCTCTAGTTTTTGTCTAAAAATAGAAAAGAAATACACTCCATTATATACAGATCCAAATTAAAGATGTTTGCTACTCTGTTTCAAAATAACAAGCTTTTTAAAAGAACGTTATAAATTGATATTATATAAAGAAAGAAACTCAAAAAGTAGAAAACAATTGAAGGGTCTGTGTGCTGGTTTTTGAGATATAAGTCATTGAAAATTTGGTGGGAAATAATTTTCTCTAGACTTTTCTTACAATTAACATTGTCACCCTTTTTCTTTCAAAATTTTTTGAAAAAAAACAAGGAGTTTATAAAGATTTTCAAAAGTGTTTTTTTTTAAACTTTATGTTATAAAAAAATGAAACAGAAAGGAGGAATTAGCAAAGAATATTTTTAATGGCACTACATGGATAAAATTCTAAAACAAGAGGAGAAAACATCTTTAATAAACAATGATTGGGTTTTTTTTCTGTGGGGAGATCAATGAATATTTTGTATGTCTTCATACAAACAACCCTCAGATACAGAATGGTATGTATAAGCAAGAAAAATTATCAACTTAGATGGAAATTCATTTACTATAGTCTCTGAACTGATTCAACAACAGAGTTATGGTTCCTTAATTGTTGATAATGTTCCATGTTGACAAATATGGTAATGTGGCGATATGATCTTAAATGTGATGTTATCTGTAGTGGTTTTCTTATAGGTTGTGTTATGGATGTGATGCTATAATTTTTAGAAACAAGATGGTATTTTAATTTCCACTGTTCACCAGGATGTTATATGAAATATCTAGGAAGAACACTATAAAAAGTTTATAAATATTAACCAGATGCTCTGCAGGGCACAGCTTTATACGGCCGCAAACCCTGAACAGTTGGGGCAAGTATGGACACAACATTCAAGCTTGATACAGCTCTGAATTTGGATTGTGATTAAATAGTTGACACCGAAATTGAGAATGAATGTGGTCTAATGAACCAAAAAAAAAATTTGCTTTTGAGAAATACACTATGCTGTTGAATATAAATCCCGTCAAAAAAAAATATTTGAAGAAAAATTCTTTATAATTTATGAAATCTGAAATGAGAAAAATTTGACCCATCACCCCTCCCCATTTTTTTTCACCTCCCCCAATTCCTTATTCCAAAAATAATCTCAATTCAAATTTCTAACTAAGTTGGCAACAATAACTACTCACTTAAACATGTTAAATACATCATAAAGTATCAAAATATAAAATAACTTAGTCATAGTTAAAATTAATATTAATTAACAGTAACTTCTAACAATAAATTTACAGCTACACATCTCAAGACAATTATCACTTCCTTTAACATAATTTTCAAGCAGGGTAAGTGAGGCAATCAAGTAATCAAACATATATATAACAGTATTCTTTAAATTTTAATTGGAATTGGATTACCTCCCTTACACTGCTTTTAAATCGTCTAAATTGTCCTTAAACCAGAAAAACCCTTGTTTACCCCCTTTTTGCCCCTAATTGCTTAATTATTTGACCCATTACCCCTATAACCATTCCTTTGTAGTATGGAAACTTGATGTATAAAATGACATGTATTTGAATTCTTTGTTCCCAAAATCAATAAATATCTTCACAAAATTTAAAGAAAAAAAAATCACTGATGGAACTGAATAAGCATATCTTTTCACATACTACAGGTATATTATATATATTATTAGATTTATACACTTAAACTACAAAAATGCTTATTTGGGCCCCTTTCTTTGGCCCCTCACTTATTGAAACCCCCATTGAGCAAGAACCCCAAAATTGATTCAAGTCTTCCCTCTGTAGTAAGAAACCTTTTTGTATAATTTCAGAGAAATCCATACACTTAAACACAAGTTATTGTTTGTAAACTAGAAAAATGCTTCTTTTTGGCCCTTTTTTGGTCCCATATTCCTAAATGTTTATGGATCTAACACATATATCATACTACACACCGTACTTCTGTCTGAAACAAAAACACAACAAACTGATAGAATATTCAAACGCCTTATAATCATGATAATAAAAATTATGAGTAATAATACTGTAAATTCAAATCATGCGAAAAGGTAAAGAAAAAACAGGAAGCATGGAATTCTCATACTAAATAATAACTGAAATATTAAAAAAAACAAATACAAATAAAATTTAACACAGAAAAATGTCTTGTCTGGTTTTTTTTCATCTTTGCTAAAATCAATCCGTCTGATGTTCATCCATATGACATGTGATATTTGGATTAACTACGGTTTGTGTTTTTTATGGAAATTATAAAAATAAATAATCGATGTCTTGAACAGATGTGATTGATAACAACATGCAGGTTAGGTCATGCTGTGGAGATCCAATCATGAAAAATGAGGTGTGAATGTTACAGAAATGTATCATGAATAAATACTGTAATTAACTAGTTTTCATGAGTACAGAGATATAAAATATCTTCCACAAGTATAAAAAAAAAAAAACTCAAAAAATATTAAAAATTTATAAAACAATACACTAACTACCGGTAGTAAAGTTTTCAAAATATTTCAAATTTAGCAATGAAAAATTTTCAGGGTCAAGTTATCTGTAAAAACAATAAAAAGGTGGGGTTAAAATGTAGGCCTGTCACAATATATTGCTGAAAATGTGGCAGGCTATTATAACTGTGGAGCTTAAATGTATTATCATCAGTAATCTTGAGATGCTGAGAGATTTAAAATTTCTATATATATATATATATATATATTGAGTGCTAATGAAAACGCAACACTTTTGTTTTTCCAAAAAATCTTATAATTTTTATTTTATTTATATTAGAACTTTGTATAGTTGGTTGAAAATGACTTTTAAGACAATTTTCGACAACTTTACGGTTGAGTGATTTTTGGAACAAATGCGAAGTAAGGGTTATTTTGAACGAACAAAAACCGAGTTCACCGCTTTTCAACATACGCACCATTTTCACGATTTTGTCATTTAAAGCTTTGCTAATGTCATGAATTTTCCCGCCCTTATTGTTAGGAAACTGCAATAAACATCTTAGTAAATGACAGGACTTTCCGACAACCAGCGACATGCAGTTTTGGGCATGATCCAATGAAGCCTTTCACAGTATACAATTACGAGAAGACTGAAGTTGTAGCCTCTACAATAACCCAAATCATCCACAAATTCAACCAAAATGGATCATTTAATGATAAGCCACATCCCGGGGTACAAAAAGCAAGAAACGCTCAGCAAGACCGATACATTTGGTCTTTCACATATCCGATATCGACTATGATGGCTGTCCAAATGTCAAAGAGTTCAATGGTGGTCACGGTAGAACCTTTGGAGCAATTCAGTTGAAAGCATCATTTGCGCAGAAATTGTTTAAGAGCACCAAAGTCTTTCCTTAGTGACATTTAAATGGCCATATGGCGTAAATATCGAATTCTGTAGACCAAAAATCATTCATTATGTACAAAAAACTTCAATGGTGGTTACATAGACATTTAACACCCGCCTTGGCTAAAAGTCATGCTTTTCGCCGGATTTTGGTCCAATCGACCAAATTTGGCATCAGATTTGACATGTTTTAGACGATGAAAACCACCTCCAATATCATAAAGTCAGCTTGAGTTTGCTTTGCAGGACAAGTGGAATAACATTCCTCGGGATCACAATAAACGTCCGGGATGATCAATTCCACGGCGCTGTCGAGATTGCGCTGCACCACGGGGTTGTAACATTTTTTTGTTAGGATTGTTAGTTGATGATTCGACATTGGATGTTTCCTTTACCTATTGCGCCCGAAAGATGACAATAAAACATTTTTGTTTGATATCGATCTATTGTTAAAATAGTTAATTTTCAAGAACAATTTATTTTGAGAGATTATCATTTCTTATATAAATTTTATTTTTGAAAAACCAAGTGTTGCGTTTTTATTGGCACTCAGTATATATATGTAAACATCTTACAAAAACAAAAGTCTAAGTATCAAATATAACATGTGTTGAGCCTCTCATTTTTAAATCATAAACGTCATATCTCAAGTACATGAAGCCTCACAGCATTAGAGATAATTAAATAAGCAATTATATATATCGATATAGAAATATACATGTATATATATTAAGATAGAATAGTGCAATATAAAGCATAAATAGTGAGTAACAGATTTTAAAAATAGATTTAAATTGTAATAATGATACACACACTGAAAATTGAAATTCAGGTAAAATCAATCCAGGTATGAATTTTCACAATGTCAGAGTGATTGACCTGCAATATCACCCTGTTTAAGGAGGTAGACCTAGGTTAAGGGAAATAACTCTTAAAATCATCAGTACATTTGTGTCAACCATTTTCAAAAATATATTTTAAGCTTCTAGGTTACATAGATTATGTTCAATCTGTTTCATGTAAATGCTTAAAATACATTGATGAACTTGACTTTTACAAACGCTTAACTGATTTAAAGAGTTATCTCCCTGAACCAAGGTCTACCCCCTTAAGTTATACATAAATGTATATATGACACAAGCAATCACAAGAAATCATCTTGATTTTCTAAATAACAGCAGATTATTGGCTGAACTTTGAAAGGATCAGCCAATCAGAGATATAAAAACTTCTAGAATTGAGATATATTGACACTATTATACAGTCAAGATCAATGAATGAACTTCTCATGGTTAATTTGAACTACGGTAAGTGTTGAAAAGATAAGAATAAGATATGATATGATATGTCAGTGTACTACTTGCCTTGAAATATTGTTTCTGGAAGAAAGGGCATAAAACTTAATATCAAATGCTTCAAATAAAAACAATTGCGCTAAACCATGTAAACACATCACAAAATTAAACAAGATTTTTATTTTACCATCAAATTACAATTTCAAAAATGGATTTGAAATTGATAATACATTGTACAATAATTAGAGATAACTATCTGGGGTCACAGTCTACATTATATGGTCTACAATGTTCTAGGGAAAAAATATTTTCAATTCTTTTTTAAAATGTAGGACTCTTAGGTGTGATGGGGATGCTGTAGTGCAAAGGTGTATATATGTCCTAACTTAATTTGTAAATGAGATATTGTCCTATTTAATTTTGCTGCATGTCATGCATGTAGACATATTTCTATTTTAACAGTTACGCTTTGGATTGTTCCATTCATGAGTTCCTTGTTTACCGTTTTATTTAATAATATCGAAAGTCTATCTGCAGATTAGTATGTATTCAGATCTAGAGAACATTGATGCTCATTACTCCATCGTACATGTACATGTACATGAAAAAAAGCAAAAATACAGTCAATTTCCAAAATTAAAGGATCAGCTAAAGTTGCAGTTCAAACAACTACCTGATTTTTCATTGAAATTAGGATTAGTGTTATTGGAATACCATTTGCTTCAAGTGTTAAATAATTCAGCTCATTTCTTTGTTATATAAGGATTGGAAATGCAATTACTGTTTATAACATATATTATGACTGTCACATGACTGTAATATTGATTTAAATTGGTTATAAACTCGATGATTTAGACCCCGTTCACACTAGGACATTTTTATCGATTTAAACTAGACCAGTTCACTTTAGATCAGTTTAAGGGCTAATGTGAACGCATTGAATCGATCTTCAATCGGTCTAAACTAAAACACAAAAAGAGGTACATGTAGTTTAGTTTGAATCGATCTAAAGTAAACTGATCTTACTTTAGATGTGAATGCAGAGATCGGTTTAAACTAGTACGATTGAATCGAAAATAACGTATGCGCATGTATAGCGGCAAAACTATCTCAGAGGTTCGTTGTTTAACCCATATTTCTCTGTTTAAAAGACCTTTAAAACAAATTGTAAACATGTTTTCTTCGCCATAGCATAGATTTGCAAAATCTGTGTCTTCTTTTCTTATGTTGATTTTTTTTCTTTGGAGGAACCGCAGTATTTCCGGCGTCTTGTTGTAATTTCGATGCTACAGTTTTTTTTTCAAAATTAAAGAATACTGCAATAACACCAGTATCAAAATTTTAAATTGTGATTCAAGAGAAACAATAACTTTATCCAATTTTTTTTTCCAAGTGTGTGTATCAGTGTATCAGCACATGAATTTGATAAATCAGTTCTATTTATACACAGTGTTTACAGTTTTACGGGCAAAAAGGTTAGATTGATTGCGTTTTTAATTGAAGTGTGAACGCAGTGGTTCATATTAGACCGATAGAGATCGATATGATTAAAGATAATCAATGTGAACGCTAACTGGTTTTATTGAGATCGATTCAAATTAGATAGATAAAAAAAAATGCTAGTGTGAACAGGGTCTTACTTAAAAACCTGAAAAGCTGCTTCTTGCAATATTTTTTACTTTGACCTACATCAACATGTGAACATGAAAAACATTAAAAATTTAGTTTATTTAATCCATTGCACTTCACCTTTAACCCAACGATACTTCAGTTCTATTCAACAAAATACCATCACAATACCCACATCACACTCAAGTTTGATCAAAAATGCATTTCAGCATCAAACCATTGACTTATGGTGACCATTGTGGTTCAGTGTCATTTTAAATAATATATATAGTTTATCTGTATCCTTGTAAACCTGAACAAACAGTTAACAATAGCTTTAAATGTACCAATGATGTGGATTTCCAAAATTATTTTTTATCAATTATACTCAAGAAATTTCAAGACTTACAAACCTAGGTTATAAATTAAATACAAGACAAAAATTGTTAAAAGCAGCCAATGAAAAATGATTTCTAACGATAAATAACCCAATCATGCTTTGATTTCTATTAAAAAAAAATTGAACTAGCAGCTAATACCATGACAATATAAAAAAAAATTATCTACCTACATTACCTAATACAATATTTACTACATAAAGTCTTCAGTCATTAAATTTACCTCTTTTTTTGTTTTTGATTTTTGTTTATCATTTGCTTCTATAGGCGATGGCTTATCTCCCCCTAATGAACTCTTCAGTGGTGTTGGTCTATCATCACGGATAGGTGTACTGTGTTCTGGTTCAGGCTGTTTCTTCTTTAAAAAACTTTTACCAGTACCTGTAAATAATAAATATACTTATCTAATTATGTGTCTAAAAATACCATTGAAAATACAATTTTCAATTAGAGAAGGGTTGAGTGCTCACTATCATTTTCAACCACCATAGTCTTTAAGTGTCTGTTTTCATGTCAGTCAGATTGGCCACCATGTTGTAAAGTTGGCATAGGTTGATTGATGTATGCAATGTATTAGTTTTCCATAAGGATAGCTGTCATATAATGTATAAATGGCAAATATACCACATCACCTTATTTTTTTCACATGTATACAATTCCTATATCCTATATACATGTACATGTACACAATGCAGTGTTCCAGCTAGCATGAAATGGAGGGGCGCCGCGCCCCGCCCCAGAAATTTTGCGCCCCTCTGCCTTTTTTAAGCGCCCCTGCGCCCCTCTGTGCCCTTTTGAAAAAAAGTTTAAAAAACGATCTTTTTTCCTCATATCGTCGCCATTTTGTTGAGTTCTTTATACACGCACTTCATTAAGACAACAGATTAAAATTGTTGACACTTGTTACCTGTATATAATCACCTATTTGATTGGAGTCAATTACTTAATCAGGTGAAATTTACGACCCTTCCTAATCCCTTTGCCCTGAAGCACCAAACATCGAAGTTAAATCAATTGATTATTTCAACACCTGACGATGCAAAATAGAATTTATAAAATAAATGTGAATGGTGTTCATTTCTAATGTATTTGTTATTTATAAAATAACGTTCATTTAAAAAGAATCATTCCAATAGGTCAACACGCAAAATGCCGACGAAAAAAAGAAAAATTGATCAACTCGGAAATGACAAGAAGAAAATATCAAAGACTTGCCAGTCTATTACATCTTTTTTCAAGAATAATGACCATCAAAAGTAAAAAAAAAAAAAAATAATTCTTTACCTTTATGAAAAATCGAAAAGAAAAAAGGTTTCTATCAAATATCGCAATTGTTCTTCTATTGTAAATTCCACCGATTAGGGAGCCCTCGAAAGTCCGATTTTTATATCATTTTTTCTTAAATTGAAGTCCGTTTTGACTAACTTTAATATTGATATTATTAAATACGCTCAACATGAAGTAAACGGAGATGCTTGTTGAATTGATAATAAACTTACAAAATTGAAATAATTTATTATTGTGCTGATTACGGAGCTCTCGAAAGTCCGATTTTTGTATCAATTTTTTTATTGAAATCACAGGCACTAACTTGTTTCTATCCATTGGAAGACCCCCATCAACGTATATTTCCGTAAATATACATTGATAGGGGGTCTTCCAATATGAATAGAAACAAGTACCTGTGATTGAAATCCGTTTTGACAAACTTATTGATTTTATAATTATTAGATACGCTAAACATGAAATATATACGGAGATGCTTGTTGAATTGAACAGACAACAGTGAAACAATGTATGGTTATACAGATATTAGAAACTCTCCTTATTCAATAACAGGACTTTATAGCTCTTGTGTCATCAGCAGAATTTACAGATCGTTTCTTATCTAGTCTGCTAGAGCTATTTCATTCACCTTGTCATTAGGATAAAAACCTATTATCTTTATGTACCCACTATTCAGTGTTGCAATATGACATGTACAACCACTCAGTACAGCAGAGGTGGAGAAAATATTCTCTCAGGTCAAATTGATAAAGACAAGTCACAGGGCAAACTTGAAAACACAGACATTAACAAAAATATTAACTGTAAAATTAAACTGTGATGAAACTAATGTGTGTCAACCTTCTTCAAAAAGAAAAACAGAAGATTTGTCATTGTTGTTTAATATTTATATGCATTTGAACTCTTCTTTGAAAAAATCTGTAGTTCTGAAAGAGAAATGAATATAGTTATGTCTATTATTGCTATCAGTTTGATTTTAACTTATATGTTCTAAATAAATGATTTTTAAACTTGTATGTAATAGCTATTTTACTAAGCTACATGCTTGCTAAAAATATGTCTTTATGTGGTAATATTAAGTATTTGATTTTTTTCAGTGAGAACGCGCTAAAGTGCCCTTTTTAAAAACGCGCCCCTCTATTTTCAAATCCTAGCTGGAACACTGCAATGTACATGTATGCATGTAATTTCAAATAAAGTGACATCCTGAACATGCATGAAATTTTTGCCAATAAATAAATTACAATGTATAAAAGCAAACAAATTGATTAACTTGATTCATTGAAGTGTCATGACTTGTTAAGCATACATTGTACATTGTATTTCAGCAATTTTTAAATTACAAATTATCCAACAGTTGTCTCAAAAGCCAAACAAATTGATGTCTCAAAGCCAAACTATTGATCATATATGCTAAGAAAGGAGAGATAGAATTCATCTGGCAAACCTGGAAAAGGATATTAAAAGAGAGGAAATTTTAATCATTTCAGATAAAACAACAATGTGTCCCCAGTACGTGGATACCCCACTCGCACTATCATTTTTATGTGTCAATGGACCGTGAAATTGGGGTAAAAACTCTAATTTGGCATTCAAATTAGAAAAAGAACATATAATAGCCTAGGAAACATGCATAATAACATAGGGAATATGAGTACTAAGTTTGAAGTTGATTGGACTTCAACTTCATCAACAAATGATCATAAACTACCTTGACCAAAAACTTTCACTTGAAGCAGAACGAACGAACGGACTGACAGACCAGAAAACATAATGTCCCTCTACTATCGTAGGTGGGGCATAAAAACAAACCTGTTCCAATAGTGTCATCATCGTCATCCTGCATCCACCAAGGGACGTCATCCTTCTTTTTCTTTTTAGGTTCAAGATACTTGTTTATTCTTGATGAACTGATTGATTCTTCTGATGAAACAGACTGCAATACATGTACATGTATTTACATACAATCATGACAATGAAAACTTTGAACACAGATAATGACTTGAAAATCTCTTGTTTTTGTATTGTACCTTTATTTTCTTCCAAAAAATCACTTCTTTAAGTATTATTATTTTAATTGCCCCCACTAATTTAAACCCCCTCCCCAAAACTGAAATTTTGATCGCAAAAATTTTAAAACATAATTTGTAAGATGAAACCTTGCTATCTATTTTTTTCCAAAAACTACTGTGACCAAAAACTTTAACCTGAAGCGGGACAGACAGACGAATGAACGCACAGACCAGAGAACATTATGCCCATAAATGGATAAAAAAAATACTAGTTCTTTTTTTACGCCAAATGTATCAAGTGCGGTCTCACTAATTAGCGACAACAAGAATTTTAGCGACAACAAGCGTCAACAAGCGACAAGAAGCGACAACAAGAATTATTTTAGCGACAACAAGCGACAAGAAACTATTTAGCGACAAGAAAACATTTTTTTTTAATTAAAATTAATTATTGCAATAAATATTAAAAGAATATGCAAAAGAAAATAATTTTAGCGACAAGAAAGTTAAAATTGATAGAAAAAAATGAAACATTATTTACATAATATTTTATCATCTATTATAAATAACAGCCAGTATTACGTTTAATTATTGTATTATGAGATTACTTTTCCTTGTGTTTTAGAACATATTATTTATCTTATAATTTGTTTTTAAAACTCTTTTCGTGCAATATATATTAAGCTCGCAAAATGAATTATTTGTGCATCATTGTTCTGAAAATATTCATTGACACAAATTGTGAAATACAAAGAACTGAAATCAAACAGGAGGAAAAGAAAATTGAAATGTGAATGTTTTCATCTTTTTATTTGTTTATTGCCTCATTAAACGATATTTATAATGCCGTTTATGCATATTGATTGAAGATGAAAGGAAATTAATAACAATCTTGAGTTTTCAACAGGTGTTCATTATTTACAATAATTGTATATTCTGGCGCGTGTAATTGTATAGTCTGACGCGTGTACAAAGTTGAAGGTGTTAATTAGATGTTATTGTAGCAACAAAACAGGGGACACGCGACTCGTTAATTTCATTTGATGTTCCACATGTTTGCTTATCAAAATCGGACCACCATGTACAAAATGTATAAATATTATGTTAGATAGGAATGTACATATTACTATATAATGACTAAAAATAATTAAAAAAATATATATATATATATGGACCCCAAGCTAGAACCACGTCCTCGTCGTGGGGTCTGGAAACACGCGTAAATAATAAAGATGGCAAAGCGTGGCTGAGAGTTCTATAAATAAAGCATCGAATTGACAGAGCAAGAGTACACTTAGAGCATAGTATTAAGCAAATGAATCAAAATATTATATTCCATTATGCCCGCTCCATATATATCTCCATTCGTTTATTCCTACTTTGACTTTGATGAAAACAGATACATACATTATCTTATACATATTCTTCATATTTAAAAATAAAAAAAGAAGCTCAATCTCTTTCTTCTTCACAAATGTTAAATTTCTTCATCTACCAATATACTAATATAAACTTCACAATCTCTTTCTTCCTCACAAATGTTTCATTTCTTTGTCTATCTATATAATAAAACATTTTAATTAGACATATCTGCTCGTATATTTAAAAAAAAACATTAAATACAAATTTCTTTATATCTAATAAAAAAAAAATGTTTTCTTGTCGCTAAATAGTCTTCTTGTCGCTTGTTGTCGCTAAAATAATTCTTGTTGTCGCTTCTTGTCGCTTGTTGACGCTTGTTGTCGCTTTTTGACGCTTGTTGTCGCTAATTAGTGAGACCCATCAAGTGTGTTTATCTTAAAACTGCATTGTTTATTAACATCATGCTGACATGCTTTCCTTTACTAGCTTTAGTTTTTTTTATTATTGTTTGGAAGCTACATTCTATCAATATTTCTCTCATATCGTCTCCATTTATTCATAATAGTCAAGAGTCATTTAAATTCAGTGATAGTGTTACTTACATCTCTCAGGAAAGCATCAAACTGTGCATCAAACTCTTTTTTTGACATCTTTTTTCTTGCCATCTTGACTGCTGATTTTTGTTAAATTCTGTACAACAATGTAAAACAAAGTGTTATAATCAATGTCTCATTAGTAAGGATTTATAGTAAAATCTTCTACAATATTTCACTACACATGCTTGGGTAAAAGTTGTTGTTTCATACTAAAATATATTTTTGAACAAAAGACAGGTCATACTGGTGAATTAGATAGTCTTTTAAAAGTATTTCATGCCAAGAGATTACATATTAAATCTTTTCATAATCTAGGCCATTTAACTGAATAGATGATTCATTTAATTTTGTGTAATAAGGGGATTTTTAATTTGGCACATATCCATCCATAAGTGCATAATTTTTTTAATTACATACAAGTATATGCTATGAAGGACGATCTTCTAAATTTCTTAAGGCATTTCTTATACTTTGTTTGATACACATTTTTTTTAAGTAAGGAGAAGATGAAAAATTTGGAATTAAAAATGTTCATGATGTTTGTTTACAAACATGTTGTCACCTGTCAACAGGTAAAAGGAATCACAAATATTAAAATACATACGGATCTTACCTATCGTGACACTTCTAGATAAGAAAACACAAGTTAAAGGTTTATCAAAAATTCATCCATAAAGATAGGTTCCTTTTTTAACCCAATAACATCAAAATTAGCTAATAAAACTCAAACCAAAAGAATTTCCGCCATGACACCTTTTTTTATTTTCAAAATTGAAGAGTGATAAAATAACTAAACTGGACCCCTGTTGTGTTCACTTATCGCTACACTGACAACAGGTATGGCCTAAATCCCGTGGTCAGAATTCTGACCACGGGATTTAATAATTCGACGAGACTAGTACATCATGGACTATGTTTAATTATTTATTATACCAGAGACATATAATATATGTATTATGTGTCTCTGATTATACTGATATCAAATCAAAGAAAAATTAGCACATTTATTACCCTACTGAGTTTTTAAGGAAACAAAAGATACCGGCTCAGTTTTTCAAGGGCATGTTAACACGCTCGTTGGTCATTTATCTGCGCAACTACCATGGGGTTAATTAACAGATACTTGTTTATTTTGCGGCATCGCAGTATTAACATTTGAGGTCAATTTCCTATCACTTTAATTGGCCAATTTTATTAGCGAATCGTTGAATTTGAAAGACTCGTCCAATTAATGCCAATGTGACAATAGCTCCAACCCGTTCCTTCGGTACGAAGCTATAGATAGAACGGCGGATCAGTTTATAAAATAACTAAACCAAATACCGAAAAGTTGAAATGAATAAGCATGTACAGAAAAACGGAACTATTTTATTTAAAAAGACATAAAATACGTATCGAGACATCACATTCTGCACGTCGAAAATAATTAAATAACAGCATTTGATAGATATAAAAAAAAGAAGATGTGGTATGATGGCCAATGATACAACTCTCACCAAGAAACCAAAAAGACACAGCTGAAATTTACAACGAAAGGTCACTGTAAACTGTACGGCCTTCAACAATGAGCAAAATCCATACTGCATAGTCAGCTATAAACGGCCCCGGAATTAAAATGTGAAACATTTTAAACGAGAAATCCAACAGCCATATTTATGTATAGATCTATGTGTACACCAACAGTTATTTCAATAGCAATTATTTTTAATAGATATACATAAATTGATGTATAAGAAGATGTGGTATGAGGGACATCTGCCAATGAGACAAGTACAGCAGGTTTAAACGTTTTAATAGATACCAAAATTCACCCTTATCTGAAACAATACTAGTGTTACATCACAACAGCATGAGAAAGACACACTAACATGAGCATGATGAGAATCATGATCAATCATGGCAAAATTAAGACATATTAACGCAAGTGAACATACTCTGAACGAATAGAATAAAACTTCCCAGATATATTATTTTTTGAAAGTGTTAATTAAATCCCTCCATGAATCACTTTATCAAAAGCCTTTTAAATCAACAAAACAGGCCCCCCCCCCCCCCCCCCAAAAAAAAAAAAAATCCCCTTTTTTACTTATATAAACATAAGCAAATGTGGTATGAGTGCCAATGAGACAACTCTCCATCCTATGGAAAGCCAACGGGGTCAAAATTCTTAATTCGTAACTTGTCAATTCGTAACTTGTAACTGTGTAATTTCTAAATTGTCAATTCGTAAATTGTTAATTTGTAACTTGTTACTGTGAAATTCATAATGGTTAATTCGTAAATTGTCAATTCGTAACTTGCACCTATGTAGTTTCAACATTCTTAATCGGTAAATTGCCAGTTTGTTACTTGTAACTGTGCAATTTCATATAATGCTTCATTCGTAAATTGTCAATTTGTAACTTGTATCTTTGTATCAAAATTCAACATTCTTCATTTGTTAATTGTCAATTTGTAACTTGTAGATTTCAAAATTCTTCATTGGTAAATTGTCTTTTTGTATATTGATGTTTTGTGACTTGTAACATGTGACTTGTCGATTCGTGATTTGTCGATGTGTGAAATGTCGAAGTGTTAAATGTCATCGTTGTATTATGCTAACGATCATTATGACGACAGATGGCGCTCGGGTTCTTCTTCTGTGTATAATCCTCCTGTAAGTAGGAGCACCGCCATATGGAATATATACCAAAGGAGTTTAAATCAATTATGTACAGCGCATACTTATAAAAGATAACAAATAGATAAATAAATTTAGTTACATCTTCTGACATCAGACTCGGACTTCTCTTGAACTGAATTTTAAATGTGCGTATTGTAATGCTTTTACTTTTCTACATTGGCTAGAGGTATAAAAGGGGGGGGGGGGGGGGGGTTGAGATATCATAAACATTTTTGCGCCTGTCCCAAGTAAGGAGCCTCTGGCCTTTGTTAGTCTTGTATTATTTTAATTTTAGTTTCTTGTGTACAATTTGGAAATTAGTATGGCGTTCATTATCACTGAACTAGTATATATTTGTTAAGGGACCAGTTGAAGGACGCCTCCGAGTGCGGGAATTTCTCGCTACATTGAAGACCTGTTGGTGACCTTCTGCTGTTGTTTTTTCAATGTCGGGTTGTTGTCTCTTTGACACATTCCCCATTTCCATTCTCAATTTTATTGTTTGTTTTATATGGCATGTATAACAAGGACTCGGTTTTATATTGAGGTAACCTCGTATAAACATGTTTGTTTACTGTACTGGTCACCAAACCTGCAATGAGGTGTGTCACTTCCTTTATTAAGGTATATAGATGTGTCGCTGAAACGGGCTACCTTATCAACTTCGCAAATATATTACTGTCACTTGGCAAGAAATTTCTACTTAATATTCAACCGAGACAAGACTAAAAGCATGAAATATAAGACGGTGCTGGAAAAATACTAATTTGTCCTGGGCCCGCAAATTTTGGACTCAATGTATAATGGCAGAAATTGTTTGACAACCATCATTCATTAATATTATAATCTCAATATTAAAATTTTAGAAAAGAATGTTATCTAATGATATGTTTTAATACAAGAAACAAATGGACGAACAGTCTTTATTTATTTAGCTCCTGAGTTATGAACATAAATCAGGAATCTGATGTACAGTTGTTGTCGTTTGTTTATGTAATTTATACGTGTTTCTTGATTCTTGTTTTTTTATATAGATTAGACTCACGGTTGGTTTTCCCGTTTGAATGGTTTTACACTTAGTCTAGTAATTTTGGGGCCCTTTATAGCTTGTTGCTCGGTGTGAGCCAAGTCTCCGTGTTGAAGACCGTATCTTGACCTATAATGGGTTACTTTTATAAATTGTTATTTGGAGGGAGAGTTGTCTCATTGGCGCTCATACCACATCTTCCTATATCTATAAAAAAATGATACCATATAAGTACTTTGCAAAACAAACTGAATGATTTTTTTAAAATGATTCACTCAGTTAAATGTATACTATATATCAAAACTGTGTTGAATATGCACTATTTTGTAATAAAATCTAAAGGAACCAGAAAACTAATCGAGGCCCTAAAATTTGAGATATTGTCAACCGGAATGCGAGAAAACCGCATATATTTAAATGGTCAGGTCAATTATGGGATATCATATCGTCAATAGTATGGGACCAGTTCACATCTACAATCATCAATAAGCTTGAAAGAATACAGCAACAACCTGCGAGATTTATAACAGGAGAGTACAAATCCAGAGAAGTTGGTTGCGTCTCAAACACGCTCACCAAACTGAAACTACAAGACATACAGACAAGACGCTCAAGTCAGAAGCTAATATTTCTGTACGAGGTGGTCGCAGTGCTATAGAACCAGACAATTTAAAAACAAAAGCTCGTCAAAAAAAGAACACTTAATTGCTGTCAAGGACCCGATTTAACAATTATCAGTCAAGAAATGTTGTGAACAAACATGCGGATAAAAAACTACACGAAGTGTTTTGAGATCTCAACGAGTAAAATACAACAATATTCTAACTCATTTTTCGTAAAAACAGTATTCGAATAGAACCAAATTGAAGAAGCGTAGTGCGTACACCGAGCGTTGACAGCCGTTCAGAAACTACGCTCGTGCACCGTCAATACATCGACGGCGCTCTCTCTACCGTTGTATTAAAGCCGGTATTGTATCCACTACGTTCTCCAACAAATACAGATCTAAAATGACCATGGTACAAGATAGAAATATACTAGGAGGTGTCCCCTCTATATATTTTTTAATGACCTTAATCGTTTAACTATGAAACTGTTTATTTTTTACTACACGCGTCACCTACATAAATTTGAGAATGAAGATGGGGAATGTGTCAAAGAGACAACAACCCGACCATAGAGCAGACAACAACCGAAGGCCACCAATGGGTCTTCAATGCAACGAGAAACTCCCGCACCCGGAGGAGTCCTCCAGCTGGCCCCTAAACAAATATGTATACTAGTTCAGTGATACCGGACGTCATACTGAACTCTAAATTATACACAAGAAACAAAAAATTAAAATCATACAAGACTAACAAAGGCCAGTGTTTTTTTGAAATCTCAAACCTCCTTCCTAATACTCCCACTTTTAAACAAATTGACGCCCTCTCCCTCTGACTTGTCAGAAAAAAATATCTTGCCATATCGCCTTTTGCATGAAAAATCAATTATCTCTTATATGCTTACACTAATTATACCCCACGCAACGAAGTTGCGGAGGGTGTAATGTTTTGACCCGTCCGTCCGTACGTCAGTCCGTCGGTCCTGTTTCTTGTCATCGCAACTCCTCTCAAACCACACAACAGAATTTCATGATAATAAGGACATACATACTACTAAAAAAAGTAAGTAGATTTGCATATCGACAAGAAATTACAATTCAATTTTTTTTCTAGAAGTTACGCCCCTTTGAACTTATGTGCTTCGATATACCTCTGCAACAGTTTATCGTCGCAACTCCTCTGAAACCACACCACAGAATTTTATGAAACCTTGTAGATAATAAGGACATACTATGTAGATGTACATATCGAGAGGAAATTATGAAACAATTTTTTTTTCTTACAGTTATTTTATTTCTCCAGTGACAATGTGGGGACGTGGGGCATGTGAGCGCGCTCACTAAGGTTGTTTAATTTTATTACTCCACGAAAATATTTGCACATTATTTGGGGTTTGGCGAAAGGAGTATGTATTTGGTCATTTTTGTAGTAAAATGATAGCCTGGGATCCTGGCTGACTGCTCGACAGAAGAGCCAGGCGGAATACAACCTGGTTTGTCAATAGGATATTAGGATTATATTGTTACGAGTTCATTGCAAATGATTTTTATTCTATATTTGACATGCAATTTTCAAAAAAAAAATTAGGTATATTGATTAACAGCGTGAATCATTTCAGTTAATTAATGATTGACAACATGTTAGATTTAGTAAGGTTGCCGGGTTATAAAGAGGTGTGGCACCAGGTGGGGTTTATATCGGGAGTACGGGGCATTAAGCAGCCAGCTGTTGAGATCGAGGGACTCGTGAATATTTTGGTCTCTTTGGTTGTACATTTTTATTGTAGGAAATCTGGTAGCGGCAATTTTTAAGCTTCTTGACCAGAAAAATTCAGTAGGCATATATATTAATACATAAAATTGAGAATGGAAATGGGGAATGTGTCAAAGAGACAACAACCCGACCATATAACCGACAACAGCAGAATAGAATATATATGTCAGCCCTTTCCTGTCAGAATAAAATGGTCCGATAATAGCATTTTATGATTAATAGAAATCGTTTATTACTAGTACCTGCATGGGGTTTTCAGTAATGATGTAGCCTTTTAAAGCGGACTATATGGTATTAGGTTTTGTCATTGATGAAGGCCGTAGGTTGCCTATAGTTCACAGTGCTTACATCGACTTTATTTGTACTTCGCGTTGGTGGATAGTTGTCTCATTGGCAATCATACGGTTTATTACCACATCTCCTTATTGTATATACATGAATAATCCAGTCGCAATATTCCACTGACCAACGACTATTTTATTAACCCCGTAATTAGGAGAGATCAATTACGCCGGTTGAGGGACTGAACTAGTCGGGATGTTTTTTTATATAGTTTCCGTTCTCGAACGAAAGTCCACGTCAGTAAACAAAATAAAACTGTGATCCTGTAAACATACAATTTTTGTTTTGCTTTTTTAGACGCATTTGCTGTAATAAATGGATTAAAATTATTTAGGTATATTTTCCACATGGAGGTTCTCCGATTTACAGGAGGATTATACACAGAAGAAGAACCCGAGCGCCATCTGTCGTCATAATGATCGTTAGCATAATACAACGATGACATTTAACACTTCGACATTTCACACATCGACAAATCACGAATCGACAAGTCACATGTTACAAGTCACAAAACATCAATATACAAAAAGACAATTTACCAATGAAGAATTTTGAAATCTACAAGTTACAAATTGACAATTAACAAATGAAGAATGTTGAATTTTGATACAAAGATACAAGTTACAAATTGACAATTTACGAATGAAGCATTATATGAAATTGCACAGTTACAAGTAACAAACTGGCAATTTACCGATTAAGAATGTTGAAACTACAAAGGTGCAAGTTACAAATTGACAATTTACGAATTAACCATTATGAATTTCACAGTAACAAGTTACAAATTAACAATTTACGAATTAACAATTTAGAAATTACACAGTTACAAGTTACGAATTGACAAGTTACGAATTAAGAATTTTGACCCCGTTGGCTTTCCATACCATCCTAGTCACAATTTATAAAAGTAAACCAATATGTGACAAAGTGCGGTCTTCAACACGGTGTCTTGGCTCACACCGAACAGCAAGCTATTAACGGCCAAAAAACTATGAATTACTAGTATAAAACGATTTAAACGGAAAAACCAACGGTCTAATCTATATATAAAAACAAGATACGAGAAACATTTATGAACGGCACATCAACAAACGACAACCACTGAACATCAGATAGTATCATCAGGTCAAATATAAAACATCAAAGTCATGACGGTTCGAGAGTAATCGAAGTTACTGACAGCCAGTTGAACATGTTGAAACCCAAAAACAATTAATAATTTTTAAAAATCATGCACCAGAGACAAAAATCAACTAAAACACATCCCAGGGATTTAGTATTTCAACGTCATGTACAGTCAAAGAAGACTTTTTATTTATCAATAATAGTTTTTAGAACGAATACATCATCAGATGGTCCACATTTTGGTACATGTAAATACAATTTGACAGGGATTTATTACTGAATTTAGTCTGCTGTTCAAAATCGAGTTCAAAATTTACCAATGCACGAGTTAATAGCAATGCCTCGATAATCATATGTTTTACTTGGATCAGCAGACTTAAAAACAGATTACCACTGCATAGGATAGATGCCTGGTGAAAATACCTAATTAAATTGTATCTGCGATTAAGTGTAGAGCTACCAACCTTTGGCAATCATTCTGAATGCCATCTAAGCATGATGCTTTTCCAGATTTTAGCTTTGATGTGGACTCAAATATTTCTATAGTCGAAAATCTACAATATAAGTCACCAAAACTTTTATTTGTTTCCATCTGTTCAAATTTTATGTTTATCTCTCTGATTCTTGACTCACACAATGAAGGAGATTTAGTTAAATCTAAAAATTATTAAACCAACTTTCTGGTGCAACTGATTTTTCTTTATTATCTTCTGTACATTATTTGAGTTAATTGAATTGATGAGTTTCCAATATTGGTTGGGATCAGAGTCTCTAATTAAATTATCTAGAATAATTAAAATAGTTGGTTTAAATGTACGCTTTTTTATATATGTTCCGGACCATATGAGTATTTGGACCATACGCGTATGTTACAAGAAGGTAGGTGTCAAAAAACTTATAGTTTGTACAAAAACTCTGTACAAATTATAATTTGTACAATCTTGTACACAACATATATATACTCATATGGTCCGACCGTACGCGTATGGTCGGGGTAATTAACACTCTGTTACAGTTTACTTTTAATACTTCTAAACTCTTCATATGGTATGATCTTTCATTAAAAAGACGCTATCATATAGGTAATTTTATTATTATATTATCATAAAAAGATAAGCTGAATGAAAATAAGAAGTTTTACATAGTAAATTTTACTTAATTGTCAAAGGAGTAGGTCCGGTAAGGGCCGATTATGGCCTCAAATTTCCAGTTCTTCTAACGAAAGTTTTCGGACACTTTTTAAACACTTAAGTGTCTATTTCAATTGATTCGATTAGTTTATGTGAAAGGTTTTAACTGATTTAGCAATTAAAAACGCTCTGATTCAAGCTTAAATATGAAAAATCTATCAAATATGCCAAAAAACGTCACTTTTCAGATGGTTTTTGTCAAAAATGAAAGTGGCCGCATCTGTGTTCATCCTCAACCTTTATATATGTTATGTATTATCATCAAATACAACTTACATTTCAATATTATGAATGAACACGAATGCAGCCACTTTCATTTTAGACGGAAACCGACTAAAAATTAACCAAGATGCTAAAATTTTGAAGATTTCCGTAATTTAGCATGACTTTATGATGCTAGTACGCGATATGTGTGCATTGTATTGTCAAAAACAGCCCATATTTATGTTGTTTTTTTTAACACGGGTCAGCCATTTATCGTCCCCGTCCGACGGACTATCACCGTTTCCTCAAGACCATACTCGCATATTTATGTAGCAGAAGCATTTTATTTTCCAAAATATAGCTTAAAGATTACATTTTCACAATTTTGTAAAACTGCTATATTTTGAGGCCAAAAAGGGGTCTTACTGAACCTACTCCTTTATAGTAAACACATTTTATACCGATGGTCATTACCGATTTGTTATTACGAGTGAATGGCAATATGTCGACTAAAAAATTAAAATTCCAATAATTTCTTAATGAACTGTTACATAAGAAGTCATTAGTTTATTTAAGTTGTGTTGTGAATATAGTGTATTGCAGTCATTTTACGATATTTAAAATCTAGAGCTTTTTAAAACACTGTAGACATCAGAATGGCCAAAGACCTCGGTATCACTGCAACTGTACGCAGCTGCAAAAAGGCTTGTTTTTCACTCGCAAACAAAATGTGTAAAATGTAAAGGATTGTGCACAAATTTCTTGCAAATGCAAAAAAGCTATGATACCGTGTGAAAGTGAATGCCACCCAAGCCTACATGCACGAATGTAACTAGCGATGAAAACTAACTATGGCATAAATATTTAATTTTTATGTAGTTTTCGGATTATAAAATTAAAAAAATGTCATGTTTTAAACCATCACTGTTTTTTTTTAGATAAAGTTTTTGTATTATTGAAACGTTTATAATGTAATTTGAAAAAAAATATATACCTATATGGTCAAAATACTCATATGGTCCTGCCCCTTAATAACCAAACGAGTATTATACTCATATGGTCCGACCATACGCGTACGGTCAGACCATACGCGTATGGTCATGACCATACGCGTATTGTCCAAATACTCATATGGTCCGGAAAATATATATTTACGCAACTTGTAGGCCGTACAATGACCCATAGTTGTTAATTTTTTGTGTCATTTGGTCACTTGTGAAGAGTTGTCTCATTGGCAAACTGACCACATCTTCTTTTTTTATATATATAGAAACTCCTAATGGAAACCATGTCTTTTAAAAACTTAAAAATATCGGCTGAAACTTTCATCAACAAAATATACATACTCAAAAACATGAAAGGTACGATGTTTATCCATGTAATGAAACCAAATTGACAAAGCAATTTCAAAGATGTTGAAGGGTGCTCTCATCGGCCAGTGGCATGCAAAGATCAAATAAAAAAAACCAGGTGGGTTCACACAGAAAGATTTTGAAAGCAACAAAAACAGTGCACTCTATAATCAGCATGACTTTATCAGATGACATTTACGAATACTAAAAATCCATGCTAAACATATGGAGTAAGTATTTTTAATTTAGGCCTAGTTGCAGAACCACGATGTCGCGGGTGTGTTCTTCTAGTAGTATTAATAATACTAATGACTAACGATATATGATTTGAACTGCTTTGTAGAACATTAGGGAACTGAAGATTAACTGGAGCGAAGGTAAGAATTGCGGGAAATACATTTCAATGATGTCGGTTTGGAATTACAGAAAGATAGCTGAATGTTTTATTCATTTTCTGTGATCTATTATTAATTTTTAGTTGATTAATTAAATATTATATTTAAAAAAAAAACTTTCAACTTTGAAACTGACCGGCTTTAGCCCCCTTTTTTTTTAGTGAAAACTATTCGTAACTTCATTTGTTAATGCTATTTAAAAGTAATCAATTTCTATTGATATTAATAAAAATGTGTTTTTGGGATGTAGAAAACAGCTAGGGGTTTCCAGAAACCCCGCTCGTCACACCCTGTGTTCAAAATCCGTTGTTATTCGCTATCACAATAAATGTATTCAATTTACATCTGTTTTATAGATAGAAACTATGAAATATAACAATAGAACAGGGGTGTAAATATCAGAGTTCATTATTAAACTATACCATCAAGATAAAGAAACTATGCAAAAACAAAAAGGTTCAAAAATCAGATTGAAATAATTTAGTTTTTGAAGATTTAAAGACGAATTATAAGATTATTTCATAACGTGATCCGTCTTCTATCTATACTATATTGTAGATAATAACTTGAATAATTCAACAACAAATGTCATACGATATTTATCTGTTTAGATAACAGAAAGTAATACCACACAACATGAAATACTCAGATGTTTACATTTATTTTTATGTTCTCCTTCGCTTGCTCATCCGAACATAAAACTTTTCTGAGTATTTCAAAGACAACTAAATACTGATGTGAATTGAGAGATGCACCAAAGCAGTTTTAATGTAAACGTTTTCAATAATATGTGGCATTTATATTCATTATATTGTTAAAGGCCAAATTATATTTAAGAATTGAATGCTTCTTTTTGTAAATTTATTGGGGTGTAAAAGCGTTGACAGAAGTACATTTTGTATGAAGCGCGGATTGTGCCGATAATTTGGATTTTATTATAATTTAAAAATTACATTAGATGTATGTTTCATTATAATATTTTATTCTGATTTGCTAACTGCACATCACGTGTTATTCCGTAATAAAATCCAAACTATTGGCACAATCCTGGAATCACACAATCTACAAATACAAGTAAAATGAAGAAGAACAAGAAAAAATTCCATACAAAAGCATTATGATTAATAATATCTTAATATAAAGTACATCTTTGAAGTCGTTTTTATGACAAAACTCTATATTACATACAGACAAATAAGTCGCACGGAAAAGGGTTTATATTCGAGGACAACGAGAAATTGCGACAGCTTGAACAGGTCATTTAATGATTCCTACGTATCTTCTCAGTCCTTTTGACTATGAAAATCGTGCTTTTTATAATTTCAAGTATTTAATTTCTTATGATTTTTCACTAAATTTTGAATATCAAACTGGCTGCTAGCAGCCGGTTGGATATTGAATATCGAATAACGAATAATGAACCGGCTGCTAACTTCACATACATTCTTAATATAACTATAACTCGCTTTGGTGTTCTCTCGATAATTAGAAAAAGGCGCCAAAAGAATTATATAAAGGTCTTAAAGGTATTACGCAAAGAAAAGTAATAAGAAATATTAGGTCCACGAGTTCTAAAACTTAAAATAAAGTCAATAAGTAACAGACTAGCTGACTATGCGGTATAGGCTTGATCATCGTTGAAGGCCGTACGGTGACTTATAGTTGTTGATTTCTGTGTCATTTTGGACTCTTTTAAAAAGTTGTCTCATTGGCAATCATATCACATCTTCTTTTTTTAATATTTGCAAAACTTTCGCAAAAATAAAGTCAACAGTAGTATATCGCTGTTCAAAAGTCATACATCGATTGAGAGAAAACAAATCCGGGTAACAAACTAACACCGAGGGAACACATCAATTATAAGAGGAAACAATAAAACCACAGAAACACTGAAGTGCAACAAAACAAACGGCAATGCAATATACATGCAAAATACGACGAAAAGACAATTACAATAATACATAAATATTACACAAAACACTAACGATTCAATAGCATGAACTCGACTAAAAATTCGGGAAGAATTTTCCATATTTTTTTGGGGAAAGACGGCTTCAAGCCGTCAATCCCCTATGGGGTTGACTAGAGTGACATCCCCTCGCATCATTCAATTGTTTTTATAGTGTGGAAAACCCCCCAACAAATCTTACTGAGATTAGTGAGAAGGAGACACATAAATGAAAAGATTGACTTTAAACAACTTTTTACTCATTTCCCTTCTGTTTCTCGTGAAATTATCGTATATTGAGCTCTCCTTTACACTATTTACGTTTCTTTTACAATCCGGAAAAATCAGTATGACGAGATATTCTAAATATATCCAACCTACATTATATTATAGTGACGTCATTGTTGGAATGCCACACTACGCAGAAGCAAGGATATCCTTCACTGGTTATTTAAATCATTCTCAGAGATCGTGCACTAATTAAAAATTGGTATTAGTTAAATTTAAACATAATTTTGTTTGCTGTAGATGATTAAAACATCAACATGCAATACTTTAATTAATAAGTCAAAAACATTCAAAGTAAACAAAGTCCGTGGGGATACATGAGAGTAGGGACAGAAACGATTTTTTTCATTTTTTTCTGTAAAATTCTGTTTTGAGAATCTTCCTCCAATTCAGGAGCACCTGATCAATTGATGAGTAATTATCCACTAAAATAAAAGTAAATGTATCTAAACACTTAAAATGGGACATTTAGTTTATGATTACATGTAGTAGTCATCCATTTAAACTAAATTTGTGTACGAACATAATCATTGTAATGGAAATGTAGGATCTGGAAACAAGCTTATCACAGTAAGTTTACATCAATCATAATGTTTTGTATTAGTACCTGTATCCATGTGATGAGAGTTGTAACTGGGAACTTAATCATTGAAAATTTAAAACTGAATAGATTTTTCAGTCCTAACTTTTTTGAGAAAAAAATTAGAAATCTTAGAGTACTGTCACAAAAAATGGAAAAATCGCCCTAGCCTGCATTTCAGTGGTACACAATTAAGATTTCAAAAAATGGTAGTTGTTGTTAAATGACAGAATTCAGTTGAATTTTAGATAATTAACTATTAACTTAATTAAATGTTTAGATGCAGATCTCTTCCAAATTAAATCCTAAACTAAGGGAAGAAAATTACATTTAACAACAATTGATTTCAATATTGTCCACCTGTCCTTTTTTTCATTCTTACCTCCCCCTCCCCCCAAAAAATAATAATAATACGGAAACAAGGGCCGTCTTTCCCCTCAGAGCTATTCAGCTCTTTGATTGTTTTGAACTGTTCCAATAAGGAATTGATAATCTTAGCCTTATTTGGAAACAAATTCCCATGGTTGATACATTCAGGACACGTAATAAATCAGAATCGTTCGTTCGGATCAACGCAAAATTAAAATTTAAAAAATCGTTATTTTAGCTAAACACTAGTCCTTGTGATAGCAAATGTTCCCCTAAAAATACTAATATGCTATTTTGGCATTTTAGATATAAACACAAATTACAATTGCTATGCAAATTTTTTTCTAAAAAAAAGCCATCTTTGACTATTTGGTGATAATAAGTTCTTGATTGTGTGATTTTAATGAGATAACTTTCTGAGGGTAAAACAAACAAAAACATAATTTTGACAGTCCTATTTCATTTAGTATTTGTTTCTCTCACTATTCTACAGTCATTTTCTCCATCCCCTCCCCGCCAATATTGAATAAATCAAAATCACCTGTGGAGTATATATTCAATCGTGGTAAACCAAACAGTACACGTTTTTTTCTTATTTCAGATGATTATGCTTAAAAGAAACATGTGTCTCGGCTTAGGTCTACAAGAATTTATCATCATTTGTCTCTTTGTCATAGTAGCATCTGTTCCAAAGCAAACGTGCCAGATAAGTGGGGTGTGTGAATGCGACTTTGATACAGATACAAGCCTTGATATAGTAAACTGTAGTACGAAAGAACTCCATAGTATTCAGAATGACTTGCCAACGGACAAAGAATATTATTAAATGATATAGTAAACTGTAGTATGAAAGAACTCGGTAGTATTCCGAATGACTTTCCAACCGACAGAGAATTTTAGTAAGTGAGATAGAAAACTGTAGTACGAAAGATATCGGTAGTATTCCAAGTGACTTGGCAACCGACAGAGAATATAAGTAAGTGATATAGTAAGCTGTAGTATGAAAGAACTCCGAAGTATTCCGAGTGACTTGCCAACCGACAGAGAATGTCAGTAAGTGATATTGTAAACTGTAGTATGAAAGAACTCCGTAGTATTCCGAATGACTTGCCAACCGACAGAGGATATTAGTTAGTGGTACCTTATGTTAGCTATTATTCGTGTGTTTCTCTGTCCTATATGTATTTATTTGTATTGTAGTCCTGTCATGTAATGCCGACATATTGTTATATTTAACATTGCCATAAAAGCGGGAGGTTGGGTATGCAACAAAACCAGGTTTAATCCACCATTTTGTTTCTTAAAATGTCCTGTACCAAGTCAATAAAATGGCCATTTTTATATTATAATTCGTTTCTCTGTGTGTTACATTTTAATGTTGTGTTTGTGTTATGTTGTAGTTTTTCCTCTTATAATTAATGCGTTTCCCTCGGTTTTAGTTTGTAACCTGGATTTGTTTTTTCTCTCAATCGATTTATGAATTTCGAACAGCGGTATACTACTGTTGCCTTTCTTTATATAGAGAGCATGTTACGTATAAGCTACATTCTGTCATCTCCCGAAGGCATTAATCTTTATATTGGTCCACAATTACTCAGTTATGTACGGCTAATTTCATGTCTCGGTGCCACCATTAATGAATATTGATATGTTTTCGGGTCTATGGTGCTTTTTAACCACGTACACTATTTTGTCTTTTTAATTGTTATCAGCATTGCGTCACTGAGGAGTTGTTTGTAAAATAAACGCGTACACCATTTTAATATTGGTATCAATGATGGGTTTATTGTATGTTGAAAGACTGTCTTTTATAATAAATACTGAAAACAGGTATATAATAATTAAAAAACCTCCTCAAAGTTACCAGGCATATTACTTGAACGCCAAACGCATGTTTTGTCTACTTTAGTTGTGTTTAATGCTGCTAATACATGTATAAAACACACATTTCTTCTACATTAATGTATAAACATATATTTTGCAGCACATTGACCAGTAATTCAATATACAGTTTAGAAGATGATGCATTTAAACACATTGTAAATGCTCTAGTTTTGTAAGTCTAATTTCTAAATGTGGTTTTAGTTTTAATAGTTGATGCGTTTCCCTCGGTTTTAGTTTGTAACCCGGATTTGCATTTTCTCGATCTATGACTTTGAACAGCGGTATACTACTGTTGCCTTTTTCTAGCCAAAATATTTCTGGCATAAATTATTAAAAAAACCAGTTTATTATACAATGTTCATTAAAAATCGTGAAGTGTACAGTGTGCTATACATTCAAATTAATACAAAAATAGAGCAGAAAGATTCCAATGAGATATTCCAACAAGTAGAAAAGAAACTGACTATGGCATGGCAAAATACGAAAAACGAAGAACGACAAATAAGTTACATTTAAAAAAAATATTCAACATAAGTTTATCAAAAAAGCAAATAAGAATATCAATTCTTCTGCGGGTTTGTATAATGTGTCTACGTCAGGATATACTTGTATAACAAATTCATCAATGAATAGCATGCTTATTATGTAGTAGACCAGAATATGAGCTCATTTCGTTACCATTAGACTCATCAGCGGGACTAGAAACACAGCAATTAGAAGACATTTAAGAGCATTGAAAGCTGATAATTCAGAAAAAGTTGTGCCAAATACTCCTTAGGAAATTTATGCCTTAAGAGGACACACCTTAGTATTGCGAATGATTCTGTATTTTATAATAGTATATCTACACAAAATGGACCTATCAATGGCATTTAAGGATGTTCGCTCCTCTGTTTCAAAATAAGAAGCCTTTAAACAGGCTGTCATAGATTGATAATATATAAATAAAGGAACTAAGCAAATATGAAGAGTTCGTGTATTTGTTCTTGAGATATAAGCCGTTGAAAATTTGGCGGGAAGTAATTCTCACTAGAATTTACTTTTAACATTGGCTCCCTTTTCTTTACAAATTTATGAAAAAATAATAAGGATTTTATAGCATTTTCAAATATAACTTTTAAAACTTTATGTAATAGAATTATGAAAAGAAGCAAGTAGTTAGCGGGGAAATGTTTTAATGGCACAACATATATAAACCAGACCATTCCGAATATCTTTTGGAATGTAGAATCATCGAGGTTATCAACACCTATGTGTCCTCATCGCTGACAATTTATGCTTAACGGATAAGTCGATCGTTTCTTTATTTTGTAGAGACATAGGAGCTAACTGGCTGACAACAATTCCTGTCAACATATTTGCACCATTTAGAAACCTCAGACATCTGTAAGTTTTATCCTCAATATGCTTTTCGTTTACATCAGTGGTAGCTTCGTTAATGCCACTGTGTCATATCAAATTAATACTTTTTTAATATATTTTGTCGAAGGTCAAACTCGCATACTCTTAGCCTATAATCAATTCTTTTTGTTGCTAATAGTTCTTTGACCTTTTTGATAGTGTTCTACAACTAGTTTTGACGAAAATAAACCGTGCCAGTACTGCAACTACAGAATCGTCTCTGACTGGAATAAAATCAAACCTTTATGAAACGACAAAACAAGGTTAAAAAGGTTAAAAACACCCAAAACGCGAAAAATATGACAATGTATCAGTTGTTCAATAATGCGGGTGCGAGTGCTGCCTTGTAACGGCATAAGTCTGCTCTTTTTCGAAATCTATAAGGATGTCTTTTACGTGCAAGAGATATGGCTCTCTTTTAACACGGGTCAGCCATTTATCGCCCCTTCCGACGGACTATCATCGTTTCCTCAAGATCATACTCGCAAATGGTGTCAAGTAAGAGCCGAAAATTCATGTTTCTTACAGTCCGACAAAATGGCAGATAATAGAACAGTGGAAGAAAGAGCAGATGAAGATAGAACTGAAAAAGATTTTTTTTTTTTTAAATTGAAAGAAAAAAATTGTGTTCGACTTGTCGCGAAAAAAAAAGATTGTTTCTCGTCAAAGGCGAAAAAAAAGTTTGTCCGAAAAAAAACCTTAGCCTCCGAATCAAATGAACCACCAAAGAAAGCGATAAAGGTCGATCTTAAAAACAGTAAAAAAAAAAAATTGAATGGAAAAAGTCAACAAACGGATATACCTTCATATCGGAAATGTGTGAAAAACTGAACTATAAAAGAGGACAACATGACAAAGATACAATTTTTAGGACAGGAGTAAAACAGGGATATTGGGTTGAAACAGAATGTATGGAAAACCGAGTTTATAATAGAATCGACACTGTATGTAACGGTTATAAACTCTTTAAGGGATGACTTCAAATTTACCAGTAGGAACCTCGGTTACAAAATTTCTTATTGCCTTTACTTATGTGAATTTCTTCCTTTATTGAGTGAAGATTGTGTTTGACAGTGTATATATCTTAACGAATCAATTGAATACAGAGAAAGTATGCTTATGAACAGTAAACTTATAATGAAACACGACAACAGACAATGATCTGAATGATAATTCTAGGAACAACTTCTTTTCAGAGATATTTCATCGCGTCAAGCCAGTTTTAAGCATTTTTAAATTATTTTTCTTATTTTATTCTTTTTAGAGAAGAGTCAAAGATATCAGACTTATAATTTTGTAAGCTTCTGCTTTGCATAAATTAATATCAGTTTAACGTATAAATTTTGTAAAATTTCTATATATTGTAATGCTTTTTCTTAAAATGGCAGCGACAACTGTGGACGTTGCTGAACCAATACCAGGGTTAAGAGAAACTGTTCCTGTAAGTGTCAACAATGATGAATCAACAACCAAACTTACACAAACAATACTGGATTCAAAATCTTTTCCAAAGGAACACGCAACACAAGAACTAACCGCCCTTCGTTTAACACAGTAATCAACATCCATTGCCATTAACACAAATTTAGAACCAGAATTTACCGTTGTACAAACAGAACAAAACTCAGATGTACTGAGGATGACACTACCAACGAATACTGACCATAGAGTTAACCCTTCTGAGGAAACGACAATAAGAAATGTTCAACAACAACAATGAGTAAATAATGTCAAAATAAGCGGTAAGTGCTGTTGACATGTATAAAAGATAATTGATTTTTCAAAATGTAGAGAGATGGACAAGACAAAGATACCAGTTGTTTGAGATTTTGAATTTATAATTAAGGGACTTTCAGTTTAGATATCATCTTGGAGTTAGGTATTTTTGTTAATTTATTTTTTCAAGTTTATGTCCGCTCGCAAAACGACTGTGATGGCATATGTTAAATTTCCCTATAGTTTAAAACAAGATATGCTTATTTTTCTGTTTTTCGAATAATGTTTGGCATGCCACAAAACCAATTCAACCCACCATTTTTTCCTTTAAAAATGTCCTGTACCAAGTCAGGAATATGGCCATTGTTATATTATTGTTCGTTTCTGTGTGTGTTACATTTGAACGTTGCGTCGTTTGTTTTCTCTTATTTTTGAGATTAATTTCACATTGCGATAAGACGTGTCACGGTACTTATCTATCCCAAATTCATGTATTTGGTTTTGATGTTATATTTGTTATTCTCGTGGGATTTTGTCTGATGCTTGGTCCGTTTCTGTGTGTGTTACATTTTAGTGTTGTGTCGTTGTTCTTCTCTTATATTTAATGCGTTTCCCTCGGTTTTAGTTTGTTACCCCGATTTTGTTTTTTGTCCATGGATTTATGAGTTTTGAACAGCGATATACTACTGTTGCCTTTATTTATGAATAGAGATTTTACAGAGAATAACCGGTGAAGGGTCTGTAAAATGTACTTAACATTATTGTTTGCTCTTTGAATTATTTCAATTAGCAAGTTTCTTTTGTGATTGAAAAGGAAATAAAATAAATACCTGATACAGCGTTCAAACGACACAAAACCAAGGCATCGCATGGTCATCATTTTGGCTTTATTAACTTTGTAACATATCAAAATCTCAATAATCCAAAACTATACACGAAAAAAACATCAATTAAATTTGAATTAAAATTTTACAACAGGTATTCCTTTAACACCTATAACGGCGGTGACTGTAGTAGGTGTTTCAGCTGTTGGTGTTTTAGCATATTTCGGGGTTGCAAAATTGGCTACAAAATTGAGATGGTCATCTGCCGTAACACCAATAGATCAACGGGACAGTAACGTGACAAGACCACGCATACCGAAAGACAACGAATATGCATTGACATTTAGACCATCAGAAGACGACGAAGTGAGCCTTGTTTATTACAAATATTTCATAAAATTGTGAATGGAAATGGGAAATGTGTCAAAGAGACAACAACCCGACCATTGAACAGGAAACAACAGAAGGTCACCAATAGGTCGTCAATGCAGCGAAAAACTCTCACACCCGTAGGCGTCCTTCAGCTCTTTACTTAAGAGACCATCACGGTTTTTGGTAGAGTTTATGTTGCTCTGTCTCTGTTTCATTTTATTTACTATTGTTTGTATTTTGATTGTTTTCACATTTTTCAAAGCATAGTCAGGTTTTTTTTCACCTAACGACTTTGAATGTCCCTTTGCTATCTTTTGTATTTTGTTTTAACTCAAGTTGAATATCTTATGGTAATATTCTTTACAAGCCACACAAATGTCCGCATTCACCTCAAAAGCTAACCAAACCTTTAAATAAACTTATTCAGAAGGACATAGTTACGATACCATTTGGCAGGTCATTAAGGATTGCATAATTTGGTATTTATATTTATTTACTCATAGGATCTTTGCATCGGAAATAAACATAATCATTATAAAACCAGTTCTTGGTATGAATCAGGTTATGTTCTTCTCATATATGTTATGTCATATATTCCCGAGCTTGTATTTACTATCATGATTTCCTTGATAGAGGATTGCTACTCACAAGGAAGCTTTTAAACCCAGAGTTCCAAATGGGGAAGTTGAAATCATCCCTTCGAAAATTTTACGGACGCCATCACGAGTTGGTTGACCGTTATGGAATAACCGTTTCACAGATGATATTGGATATGTTCCTTATGTCGTAACTACAACGCCCTTTCCCTTTTCACGAATGTGACATACCATATTAGACTATTAACGGGATTTGTAATAACTTTAGCAACACGACAGGTACCACACGTGGAGCAGGATCTGTTACCCTTCCGGAGCTCCTTGGATCACCCCTAGTTTTCTATGTTGTGTCTTCTGTACTTTTATTTGTCTGTTTGTCTTTTTATTTTAGCCATGGCATTGTCAGTTTATTCTATATCTATGAGTTTGACTATCCCTCTGGTATCTTTCGTCCCTTTTTTATGGTTGTATGATACTTAACCCGTAACGGGAGAGATTGTACTTGAATTGTATATGAATTTTCCTCGGAGTTCAGTATTTTTATGATTTTACTTTTTAGTGTTTCTGTTGTTTCCTTGTTATCCTCTTATATTTGATGTGTGTCCCTCAGTTTTAGTTTAGAGTCCAGATTTATTTTTTTCTCAATCGATTTATGACTTTCAAACAGCGGTATACTAATGTTGCCTTTATTTATTTCCGGATTTTAACTTGATTGAGCAACCCGACGATGCTTCTCCTGAAGGAGGAGCTGCTTTTCCTTCCGTATTTCGCCCAAATGTTTTTGTTATGATTATCTGTTGCAGTTTCGTCGTATTTGCTTTAAATCTTGTTTTGTTCTGTTCCCTGTAGGGGGTAATGAGGTCTCTGTTATTAATTATAATTGGCATCTTAACACTGCGACTACTTACATTTGGTTTTAATACCATATTAAGGTAGATAGGGTGTCTTCCTCCATTTTGGATTTGGAAATACCAGAAAACAAGGTCTAGATCTTTAATAGAATGTGCAATTTTTTAGAGCAGTAGGTAATTCATGTGTGAGAACTTTCATTTCAGTATAGAAAATGACATGTTTTATCACATTTATGGTTGTATTTTACAAAAAAAAACAGAAAACTTTTGTTTGATTAAATTTTTTCCAACTTTGGCACATAAGGGGAGGCAACTCAATTGCAAGGGCAGTTAATTCAGATTAAGGTACTTTTACAATAGAATGTATTAGAAATTTACCTATTTTATAATGTAGCAAGAAAAAGGGGCCGGTGACCCTATTTTTTTCTTTTTCTTAACTGAAAGCATACTAATTAAGCTATCTTCTCATATGTTATCTCAAAATTCTGTGGTGTAGTTTACGCTTTATTGCAGAAAATTGGGTTTTCCATGCATAATCTATACAAAATCTGTCAATTTTAAACTCCGTGTAGCGTGAAAATAAGCCCCGTGACCCATTCTTTTTATTATTATTTTTTAAAAAGCATAATATAAACTACATTTTGGCAAATTATTAAAAAATTCTATGGATTATAATTTAGACACCCCATCTACCTTAAACTTATTTATTATGTATGTTTTGTTCACGCAACGTTGTAAATATAACGGAATTTGATGAGACTGTTGTACAAGTGAGATGTTTAGAGCTATAAAACCAGGTTCAATCCACCATTTTTTACATTTGAAAATGCCTGTTCCAAGTCAGGAATATGACAGTTGTTGTCCTTTTTTATTGATGTGTTTTGTCATTACATTTTGCCATGTAATTAGGGGTTAAGTATTTTGTGATTTTACTTTATACTTACCACACCATAAATAAAGGCAACAGTAGTATATCGCTGTCCAAAATTCATAAATCGATAGAGAAAAAGAAAATCCGGGTTACAAACTAAAACTGAGGGAAACGTATCAAATATAAGACAACTACGACACAACAGAGACACAACACCGAAACGTAACACACACAGAAACGAACTATAATGTAACAATGGCCATTTTCCTGACTTGGTACATGGCATTTCAGGGGCGGATGCAGGAATTTTCGAAAGGGGGGGTGCTAACCCAGGGCAAAAGGGGGGGGGGGGTGCAGGGGGGTGCAAAACATATTTCCCGATACAAATGCATTGATCGGCAAAAATAAAGGGGGGGTGCGCACCCCCGGAACCCCCCCCCCCCTGGATCCGCCACTGGCATTTCATGAAAAAATGGTGCGTTGAACCTGGTTTTGTGGCATGCCAAATCTCCCGCTTTTATGGTAGTGTACATTATAACATTAAATGACAACATGAACTGGATAAGTAGTTATCCCCCAATACAACAGAAAAAATACGATTTACAACTACAAACGTTAAAATATTTGAAAAAATCCGATGACAGCAACAATCACAACATCGAAACACAACAAATTAATTTGGGATGGAAAAAGTACCGTGCCACGTCTTAAAGCAATACGAATTCACACTGAGCAAAACAGTCACATTCGGGAATAAGTCACTTTCGGTAATAAAAAGATCAGACGACATAATGACAAACTACAATCTAACACGTGGTAAAAATGTCCATAGTTAGTTTGGACAAAGATACATCGTATGGATCAACCAATTCGTGATGGTGTCCGTAAAATCTAAGTAGTTTCATTTTTAATCTGTCCTCATAACTTTGTTGGGGCAGTTTCTGCGTTAGGAGCACACTCCTGTATATGAAGTCCGTATAGTGTGAACATGCACGAGATTAACGTATTAATTGAGATTTGTAAACACCATACGAAGGGACAGAGGGTATGTTACTGCTGAGAAATGGGAAATTGATAATTGGGAAGTTGAAATCGTCCCGTTTATCATAGATTTTCGTGTGAAGTCGTCCATCTGTGTCAATATTGAGGAAAAGATCAAGGTATGAGGCAGTCCTGCTAGTATCATTAGTATCCTTAATTCCAAGTTTGCTGGGATATATGAGATGCAAGTATTGGCTGAAATATTGGTTATTCAGTGATAAGACATCATCAATATATCGGAAAGTGAAATTATAGAATTTCGCAAGGTGCTTTTTCTGTTTGTCTTTTAGCAGGGTTCGAATGAATTCTGCTTCATACGAGTACAAAAACAAATCTGCTAATAGGGGTGCACAATTAGAACCCATTGGAATACCGTTTGTCTGTTGAAAAATGAATCCTCCAAAATCATTATATATTCTGAACACATGGTGTCTTTTGAACAGAAAACTCAAGTATACTCAACAAATGGTGACTTTAAGAACATAAAAACATTATACATACCATGAACACATGGTGTCTTTTGAACAGAAACATGAGATATATTCATTATGTATTGATGTTTGACTTATCAAATGGTGGCTTTTGTGAACTAATTTCAAATCTCCTATGTTGCCTTCAAAAGTAGCAATTGTAAGAAGTTAAAAAATAAAACCACATACTAGTATTAACTATATAACACTGTATCTATGCTGCATAGAATTTTCTAAAATTATTGAATTATTCATAATGCACTTTATGTTTTATTGTACATGCTCATATTAAGGCTTTACAGTGACATGTATACGTTATCAGTGGGTCTCATTGGCAATCATACCAAACGTTCGTTTTTAAATTCATTTAATAAAATCTCGTGGCTTTAAAAATAATATGGGAAAATGAAATTAATTTGTATTGCATATATATTCATTATATATTCTATCTCAGCGAAACATACATCAATAAATGTATATTTTCTTTTTTTATGTTTTTGTATGAAAGAACCACAAATTTTAAAGTTTGAAGTTTGTTTACTGTTCATTTCATCATTACACTGTCTTTTGAAGACAAAGTTGTGTTCTGAATACGTTCATGTCATTTTCTACGTCAACAACACAAACTTGTTGTTAATGCATTCGTCGCGTAAATTTCATCGAACATTAACTTTTTACTTCAGATGATCATATGCATAATTATTTTCATTGTTGTTGTTTTACGACTTATATATAAATGATACAGTTGGTTGTAAACTTGTTTGACTTTTATTTTTTGCGTCATAAAGATAACGACAGTATTTTGTAATTTATCCCTAGAATAAATTTCATTTCAGTAGAACTCAGTCTACGTTCGATGTAAGAATAGGTAACAGAAGAACCAAACAAAATGACAATGATCAACATAACTTAACTAAAAGAATATGATGAAAATCAATCCTAATCACTTCCGTTGAGGGTTTAGTATCACGCGATCATAAGCTAATCAAAAAGAACATTACCCGTATCATGCCAACAACTGGATTCTGAATAAATATATTAATTAAATGCAAAGATCTTTTGAACTTCCAAGTGTTTATTTTATTGGTCCAATTGAACTACTCATTTGTTAAACCAATATTTTGTTAATAGGGGTGGTGGATAATAAACTCTTGAAAATGAATACTTTATTGTAAAACCTAATAAAGCGGCTTAAGTTAAAAGTATGAAAGACCATCTTCCCGGTAATACGTGTTCCAATAAGCGAGAAAAAAAATCACAGTAATGTAAACCAGTAAAATTTAAAACAAAGTTCCAATTGCGTGAATCGTGTTATCGTTCTTTGTGCATTACGATTTATTTAGATGTTACACGCAGTAAACAGTAGTCTACGGTTAGCTCCAGGCTTATTAATAGTATCAAGATCTAGAAAGCGAGTGGGGACTCTCCAAATCAAACATCTAGGCAAATATATGGACTGGTTTCCAAATTTTTTTTTCGTCCAATATACTGCATTCAATCATGTGCTATATTCATCATCGATAAATGCGTAACACCAGATATGCTTAGACAAGATTATGATATGTTCAATGTTTTTGTTCTCCTTTAGTTAACATTGTTATATGTAAAGTGATATGTCTTCTTATTTAGAAAACATAAAATCTTTGTGGTGGTTTGTCTTACTCAGAACAAATCTCAACGACTGACAACCATAATTAAAACAGTCTAAAAGGCGACTTTCAAATATTAAAACATACTTCTTTTTATTTCTGAACTTTTAAAAGAAACGATGTGCCAATGTTAAATGTATGGATAATCTACAAATAATCGTTAACCTCAAATTTACCACGATCTACATTTCAAAAACAAGTGTACGCACTGGTCATTTATTTATGTTATTTGTTTTCATTATAAGATCCATTATTCATAAACTATCAAATTATCATTCGTAAAAAAGCTTGTTATTTTGAAGCAGAGTAGTGGACGTCTTGGAATAACTTAACCTATTCAATGCTTTTCATGTTTTGTTTTTCTTTCTTTGTTAGTGTGACTTCGGATGCAGGGTGATACATTCATAACAGGGGACTGTTTCTCTTGTTGTGAATTGTCTTCTCTCGGCCGATTTCAAAGACTTGAACATCGGTAAAAAGTAAAATTACAAAAATACTGAACTCTGAGGAAAGTTCCTGAGCGAGTAGGAGATTCGTGTGCATTATAATTTTTTCAAATATGCATGTTGTACGAGGTATCATTTCTCATGCACGTGTAAAGAAGTAAATAGTAAATTAAAATAAAAAAATTCCCGAACTCCGAGGAAAATTCAAAACATTAAATGGCAAAATCAAAAGCTCAAACACATCAATCGAATGGATATCAACTGTCGTATTCCTGACTTGGTACAGGCATGTTCTTAAGTAACAAACGGTGGATTAAACCTGATTTTATAGTTTGCTAACGACGGAAGATAACTTATACTAGTATATCAAATTCTGTTTAATGTGAAATTAAATTTAATAAAAATAATGATTCGGAAAAAAAAATCCAATAAACTAATAATTAATATTCAACACAGACTTTCAAAAAAATGGCACTATCGGGTAAACAAACTAAAACCTTCTGCTTGCCAAACCTCTACAATAAGAAAATATGTTTTTCTAAACTAGTATGCAGTAACTAGAATCTGTAAGATCAAGGAAGAGAATTTATACTTCCGGAGCACCTGAGATCACCCCTAGTTTTTGGTGGGGTTCGTGTTGTTTATTCTTTAGTTTTCTATGTTGTGTCGTGTGTACTATTGTTTTTCTGTTTGTCTTTTTCATTTTTAGCCATGGCGTTGTCAGTTTGTTTTAGATTTATGAGTTTGACTTTCCCTTTGGTATCTTTCGTCCCTCTTTTGATAAATAGTAAATTAAAATTTTAAAAAATGCCGAACTCTGAGGAAAATTCAAAACATAATGATACCTCGTTCACCTGAAACATTCATAATTGCGATCGATTAGCTGTGGAAAAGGTTTACAACCTAGCAAATGTTTGTGACTGAATTTAATTTTTAAAAATGTAGTGTTGAACTTTTATATGAAATATGTGTTTTAAAAGATACATAGGCGACATAAGTGTATCATAAAACATGTTTTACTCAATTATAAAGACATTTATTTTCTCATTCAAATCTCACACACATTAAAATTTGCTGCAGTACCTTTAAGTGAAGGTTGCTATACATATATAAAAGTGCACTTAAATTGATAAATGTGTTTAGAATGAACATTGCATTTATACATCGTTAAAAAATCATTTAAACTTTTAAAATATATTGATAAAATAAGATTAACAAAGGACTGCTTATTTTGGGGATAACCACTGAGTCTATACAAAAAAGGTAAATCAACACCAGCTAATGTTCACTAAACTGCACATTAATTGATGTTCATTTCTATGGGTCATTATAAACAAGTATTCTTCAAGGAACAACCAAAAATGCGCTTATATTGAGAACTTTCACATGTATAAAATATTCATAATGCATAGTCAGATACTATCCCGAAACCAGGATTTCAAATACAAACTTTTTCTTAATCAAGGAGAAAAATACAATAATGTGGACACGGAATAATGTCAAAAAACGAGCAACAGTCCACAAAGCATTACAAAAAAATAGAACGATTAATCAATAGTTAGGACACAAAATCTCAAATACTCAGGAAGGGTCAGCAGTAACTGTTCTGCCGCCTTATGTCAATTATAAAGACATTGCTACTGAGCTTACATTTAATCCTACAAAGAAACATTTTTAAACGATTCATAATTAAATGGATTTCAAGGTCAATTTATTGATAAATTACAGTACAAACGTTTTGGAAATACTCAAGATATAGTCTTTCTATTGAAAACTGTAAGAATTTATTCGCAAACATAAATAAAAAATGTACGGGTTGTTACTATTATACTGTTGCAAGACGACCCCAACAGTGTTATCAACTAACCATGATGGGAAAATTCATTAAAGATAAACCAATAGACTAATATATTAGTACGACAGACACATTTGTCGTATACACAAGTTGTGTCAAATCTAACTCTGGTCATATTTTTCAGTGGCATTAAATACCCATAGTATTTTGAATTATTCAAAATCAGTAAAGCTCAAGTGGCCCGTAACCTCGGCAAACAATTCTGACAACTTTAACACAAATTAAGAAAACCAATTTATTATTAAACTACCACCATATTAAGACATTTCAAATAACATTGACAATTTCTTCAAAACTTCGAGATTCACTTAGATAATTTAATAGCAAACAATAATTAAAAATTATTTACATTGAGTGAAACTCGTGTAAAGTTCAACAATGCTTAATTGATTTCAAGTTCGAATTATTTCTATATCTCCTTTTAGTTAAATGAAAAAAGCAAATACATAGTTAGAACGTTTATCGTTGTACCATCATTGTTTTGCATTGTTAAATGATATCTGTTATTCTGTACAAGACGATCAACACGCTTGAAAATATCAGTGGAACATCAATAAACCACAAGTTGTTAACGCACAAGATAAAATCATGACCAAAATATAAATTACAAACCACAATCTGCACTGTATAGACAATTGCATGAAGATTAGGTACCACAAAAAACCCACAAACCTAGTTTTGACTTCGCTCAACTAACATGGATTTTCTGTTAGATAAGCTTATGGATAAAATTCAGCAAAATGAATCAATTTAAAGTAAAAATATATAGTTCTTTTATTTGATCGTTTCCAGTCTTTAATCATTTTTGCTAATATGCTTGGTCTATATTCCATTTTGTGCTTCTTAGTGTTGTTTTAGTGACTAAAATTATCAAACAATGTTAACTGCTGTATTTTTGACATTTTTACCTATCATGTCTGTTTGTTTTGTTCACGCATTGCTGTCAATATAATGTAATTTGATGCAACTGTCATACAAGTGAGAGGGTTAGCTAGCTATAAAACTATGTTCAATCCACTATTTTCTACATAAGAATGCCTGAAACAAGTCAGGAATATGACAGTTGTTATCCATTCGTTTGATGTGTTTGAGCTTTTAATTTTGCCCTTTGATTATGGACTTCCGCTTTGAATTTTCCTCAGTATGTTTGTGATTTTACTTTTTTACCAGTGCACATTTACGCTTAGTCATAACCAAGGCGTTTGTATTTAACAGAATTATTTAATCGATGAAAAATTCTATAATTTTCCTATCTAAATATGATAAAAAAAATTGTTGAAATATTTCTTAACTCGATAAGATAAGTGAGCAAAATGATTTTTTTATATTTCGTTGAATAAACAGTTTGATGTTTCATTTTTTGTGTTTATCATATCTGTTTAAGACTATTATAGATCATTGCAATAACGCGTCAAATTCGTCTTCAACGCATAAACAACTTCAGTGTATACTATCTAAATTCACAATGTAACTATTTTTCAAGCAAAGGAACAGCCTTTAATGATCCATACTACTTTGTCTGTAAATAAACAAAACTAAATTTGGAAAAAGGTCAAATTACTACTTAACAAAATAAAAAATGGGGGACACATATAATCACTTTCAAAAATCTAATACTTGGGTACAAAATATATGATAAAAACTACTATGACATCAATCTGTTTCTGACTGTTTTAAGGTTCTCCATTCTCTGTAAAAAAACAAATTGTCAAAATCAATGTATTTATATATTAACATTGTATAACTAATCATATTTAATAGATATATTTTTTACTGTATAATCTCCCTGGTTAAACAGTAACTAATTTACAGGGATACCCGACTGAATGCTGTGAGTCGAGTAAGTTGTAAACAACAGAGAAATGTGCAATAAAAGATTTATTTTATAAAAAAAAAAAAAAAAAAAAAAGAAAATAATAATCATATATTTTTTTGGCTTGATGCATTTGAAAAAAAAAACTATAAACTTTGGATTTTCAAATATTTAAATCTCGAGCATCAAAAATGGGTAATGTATTTTCGAAATGCGAATCAAGTGCAAAACAAATGTTCCAATAACGGTATCACTGGAAAAAAAGAAAAAAACTCATTTGTTTTATAAACATCAGGAGAAATGTCAGATATTTATCTCCTGGTGTTGTTGATATATTTTAATTTATGTCAATTTTTTGTATTAAAGTTTTCGTTATAAATTACACTTTTCATCTGATATTCTACAAGTTAGATTTTTCCATTATTTGACAGTCCATTTTTCATCTATGGTTATAAATTTTCTTTATATTGTTGGAATCTTGTATATAATTAGGATAGCGTCGGTTCTTAAGATATAATTAAATTACATGAATTGTACTACAAATTCTTCCTTAAATTAAGTTCTTTTGTCGTCAAAGGGGATCAAGGGAATTTTTATATAAACTATGAGATCAATGCAATAGAAAAAAGAACTATTGAATTATAAAAGTGAATAATGACATTTGAATATTATCAATAGTTTGATCAACAGTACAAATGTGTTTATTGAAAGTTAAAACTACTCTCATTTCATACCTATCACAAGCATACAATAACTGTTTGTTGAAATGTTCACAAATATATGTCAAGGTGATCTATAAAAAGTATGTCATTAAAACTTTGTAAATAAAATAAAATATATGTCGTATTGATAATGATAATGATAAATTTAAATTTAGAAAACGTTATAAGTCTTGGGTAAACATGATTACATGAATGGTAAATAATGACCGAAATCTTCTGCTTTTAGATATCTTTTGACATAGACTCATTATCTTATTTCATTAATGGTAATTAGAATTATAATACATTTACATATTTCTGTACTAGAAGATTTAGCAATAGTATTTAACATATCTATAATAACATTTCACTGTTCCTTTTTTTATTTTTTTTTATTTTAAACATATTTTATTAATAATCACCTCTTACATCAACCCTAAGGTACCCAGGGAAGCAACTAAGGCCCCCCCCCCACTTTTAAAAGGCTCATTTGTCGGTGGGAAAGCAATTGAGGAAACAAATATAAATTCATACATCACACCAAATGTAATCATTTAAAGTATTCAATTCACTGTTCTTAATATATACATGATATACTGCCCATATAATCAATAGTTCCGTGATGGCAATAATCAGTCAACAATCCCTGTTAAACTAGATGAAGCTATAATGTACATCTTCTATTGAAAAAGAGGAGGAGATACAAAGGGACAATAACTCTATTGGTTTGTAGTATCAGAAATTAAAGAGGCATTGACTGTCATCATTCATGTAATTCATGTTCAACGATTTGACTCGAATTCTTATATTTGATTTATCACATACCAAAACGTATATCTAAATTTTAATAAGTCTGAAATAAACTCTTAACGATGCCATGCATATTGACATGATATAGGCTATGTACCTCACGTTTATTTAATGATGATATGATACTAAAAAACTAACGAGATGGGTTGAGCTTGATTTTTTTATGATAGAGACATAAACTTTCGATCAGTTTCAATAAGATGCGGAACTGGCATGTCAGTAACTGCTGGTAGTCCTTTGTTAGTTCATGTATCATTGTCATTTTGTTTCTTTTGTTACCTACACCTACATCGGACTTGAAATTCTTTTAAACTGAGTACTATTGTGCATATTTTTGTGTTCGTTTATTCTACATACGGGGTATATATCTCCCAACTGATACGATATCCCCGTGCTTGTATTTCCTATCATGATTTTTCTTGATAGAGGTTTGCTGCTCACAAGGAAGCTATTAAACCAAGATTTCCAAATGGTGAAGTTGAAATCATCCCTTCGTAAATTTTACAGACGCCATCACGAGTTGGTTGACCGTTATGGAATAACCGTTTCCCCGATGATATCGGATATGTTCCTTACGTCGTAACTACTATCCCCTTCCCTTTCATGATTGGGACCTACCGAATTTGATTATTTGACAAAACATGTTTAGCCCTGTCGCTTTTTTGAACCTGTCCCAAGTCAGAAGCATCTGGCATTTGTAAGTCTTGAATGTTTTTTTTTATTATTTTAGTTCATTTTTAGGTGTAATACCACCAAATCATGGTACGTCACATCCGATTGTATACGAAAATAGGTCTAAAACAAATATTCCCTTGAATTTGACAGTTTTAGGTAATAAATCCTACAAATTAATTGCAGTAAAAGATTTCTGTGTCATAAACATATGTCTTGAGTATTTCTAAACACCATTATTTTTTTTATTTGGGATTTCTATAGAATATTTTGTAATCTTAAGGTTACATGGTAACTTACCTTGTACATAGATAAAATAAGGGGAGAAATTTGATTGGTTAACTTCCAGTGATGGTTATTTTTTTATATGCAATGAAATGTTATGTAAAATGTTAGTGCTGGACAGGATAAAACTTTACTCATGCCAAGTATTTCTTTATTTGAAACAAAGATACATTCTACACATTTTTTTGAAAAGTGCAAATTTAACAAAGACTAATATGGGGGAATCAATGGTTGTATTACACCTAATATGGGAAGCTGTACATTCACCTTTGACCTTGTGAGTAATCTCATGTGTTAAGATTTCTTGTAATTTACGTGAAATATTACAAAAAAAATGAAATATTCTGAGTGGATTGAATCTCCAAAACACATTTTATGAGAAAATTTTTACTTGGAAAAAACATCGGACTATTCCATGAATATTAAGGTTATTTTGTTGTTGTTGTTGTTGTTGGTTTGTTGGTTTTTTCTTCTTTTTTTTGGGGGGGGGGGGGGGGGGGCTTTTCTCCTTTTTCCTTATATTCTGCTATGATAGAACATTTTCCTAGGACGTAATTAAATAGATATATATTTATAAGTTAATGAAATTATTTTTAATGCTGTAACGACAAATTATTCACTAAAAGAGAAGCCGTATATGTCCCTCTCTGGAACGCAGTGTAAATTTAATTTTGACGTAAGGACTTCTTGAAACCTCCTTGGAGACAGTAAACTTGTTTATGGATTGTTCATTCTGCTAAAATACTTCAATTTCTCATTTCTGATTACATTTCTATCATAACGGAGTGAAAGTTACCCCATTAGTTACTTATTGGCCTGAAAAGTTGAAATTTTGAGGAAATGAGAGGTAAAAAATGAACCAAAAGAGACCTTATAAAGAAGACAAAGAATTCCATTAGTGGTGTTTGTCTTCCTAATATCATCTTGAGTATAATATTCAACTGTTTGTAGGCAGATAAGATAAATATTTGATCATTTATTGGTCCACACTATATTCTATCTTGATGCGGCTTGGTTTGGATTTGTCGAAGAAATTTTGCTCGAATCGCTATAGACGTCGTCTTTCATTATACTAGATTTTTCTCAAACTATTGAACTGATTATGATAAAACTTGACAGAAATGCTTGAAATAATCGGTATTACAAAGGAGAAAAGTCAAGTTCAGTTTATTAAACAATAATGCCTTCCTTATAAAGGTGTAATACCACCGAATAAGGGTACGTCACATCCGGTTGTATACGAAAATAGGTAAAAAAAATATTCCCTTGAATTTGACAGTTGTAGGTAATTAATCTTACATTTCATTGCAGTAAAAGATTTCTGTGTAATAAACATATGTCTTGAGTATTTCTAAGCACCATTATTTTTTGGGGGGATTTCTATGGAATATTTTGTAATTTTTAGGTTACATGGTGACTAAACCTTGTACACAGATAAAATAAGGGGAGACATTTGATAGGTTAACTTCCAGTGATGGTTACTTTCTTATATGCAATGAAATGTTATTTGAACTTTTTTCTATAGTGCTGGACAGGATAAAACTTTACTCATGCCAAGTATTTCTTTATTTGAAACAAAGATAAATTCTACACTTTTTTTGGAAAAGTGCAAATTTAACAAAGACGTATAGGGGAAAATCAATGGTGGTATTACACCTAATATGGGAAGCTGTACATTCACCTTTGACCTTGTGAGTAATCTCATGTGTTAAAATTTCTTTATTATTTAAGTTAAATATTATATATCTCTTTGTCACATTCCCTATTTTCATTCCCAATTTCACTTCATAAAATATATTAGAATTTCGTGTTTATTTTAGTGTAGATGCCATCAAAATAAAGATCAAGATATTCTAAAAAGAGTTCCAACGGTCACATAACCCAATATAAGCATATACATTAATAGCAAAAATAAACTCATCATAGATACCAGGATTTCAATTTAATTTATTCGCCAGACGCGTTTCGTCTACAAAAAGACTCATCAGCTCAATTAAAAAAAGTTAAAGGCCAAGAAAAGTACGACGTTGAGGAGCATTGAGGACCATAAATTCCTTACGATTTTGCCAAATACAGCTAAGGTAATAAAAGCCTTATTATTTCAAAAAATAAGTTTTGTAAACAGTTAATTTATAATTATGACCACATCAATGATAATTCATGTCAACACAGAAATGCTGGGGATACCCTCGTTTTTTTTCCTGTTTTTTCTTGCTTTGGTATTATCATTTTATCTTCCTAATTATCTCTCTGGTATCTTTTGCTTTTCTTACAATAATACCAAACAACTCTCCGTAAGATAGGGTTGTGCAATTATCATAAGATTGATAAAATCTGATACATTTAATTATAGAAGTAACTAAACAATTATAACCTTTACAGCTCTTTATTGATATGTAACTAATATAAAACAAAAGATTTAATTAAGATAGATATGAGGCCGAATTATCTCGACATTTAATCAGAACCCATCATTTTTGTGTTACATAAATATTCAACAATAGTAGTACTGTTTATCGTGATAAAGGATATACCGACTTATATACAAATCATTGTTTTAGCAAACAATAAACGTGTCACCCTCAGATAGAATCATAATCAGGTGCATTCGAAATGAAATATTTGAGGTATAAACGCCTTAAGTTTATCTCAGTGTATATTCTCTGAAAAGACAAACATACCTTATACAGAGAGAACAAAGGGCAGAAAAAGTTCACACTTATTATCCCCTGCACCTCTGTAGTAGCAACTTACTAAGTACAATGAGGGTACACACAGGGTACTTACAGACACAAACATGGATTACCTGATTCCTTGCGGAGGGAGTCAAAATATCTAAACAAATGGTTTGTAATAAAGGCAACAGTAGTATTCCGCTGTTCGAAATGCATAAATTGGTTAAGAAAAACAAATCAGAGTTGCAAACTAAAGATATGGGAAATACATTAACTATAGGAGGAAAACAACAGAACAACAGAAACACTGACCTAAAACAAAACCAAACGCCATATTCCTGACTTGGTATATAATATTTGAAGAAAAATAGTGGGTTGAACCTGGTTTTATAGATAGCCAAATTTCTCTGCTTACATGGCAATGCTAAACCGCACTGCTTGTTACAGTTCCAAGTGAAGAACTTATTGTCTAAAACAATAGCAATGGAAATTTAACACAAATGTAAGACAAGGCCGTCGGAAAGGGGGTGCGTCGGGTGTGATCGCATCCCCTCTTTCAAAAAAACATATTAGAAGAATATTAGAAGACTCGGCAACACAATCCCCTCCAAAAACTGGGATTTATCTCAAGTGCTTCAAAAGATCCTGCACGACATGTTGCCCCCGTGATGTTGCTCATGGAAGTACACAGTAAACTTTACGACAAAAGATATGAGTTCAGCTTTCCAATTGCGAACTTTCCATTTCTAAGTAGCAACATTCTAGCAGCACCTGAATACGGTGAAAATATATCCCAGTTGATACGATATTCCCGTGATTGCATTACCTATCATGATTTTCTTGATAGAGGGATGTTGCTCACAAGAAAGCTATTAAATCAAAAAATCCAAATGGTGAAGTTGAAATCATCTCTTCGAAAATTTTACGGACGCCATCACGAGTTGGTTGACCGTTATGGAAATGATATCGAATATGTTCCTCACGTCGTAAACATGATCCCCTTCCCTTTCATAAATGTGACCTACCGAATCAGACTATTTATCGGATTTGTTATCTCATAAGCAACACGACGGGTGCCACATGTGGAGCAGGATATGCTTGCCCTTCCGGAGCACCTGAGATCACCTCTAGTTTTTGTTGGGGTTCGTGTTGTGCATTCTTTAGCTTTCTATGTTGTGTCATGTGTACTATTGTTTGTCTGTTTGTCTTTTTCATTTATTGCCATTGCGTTGTCCGTTTATTTTCTATTTTTGAGTTTGACTGTCCCTCTGGTATCTTTCGTCCCTCTTTTAAGCCCTTGATGTCCATCGTTCATCTTAGTGGGACCAAACCACTTGACCATTCGATACCAAAACGCTACAATTTAGTATGCCTTCTTTGTATTAAAAAAAATAACTCTGGTATGAACTCTAAGATTACCTACCCGCTATCCAGGTTCGTGACATTAATAATTGTTGATGAAAAATAAAATGGCATTTAGATTACTCTTTGTATAATTACAGCTGTTTCACACTTTTTTTCTACTGGTTTCTGGATATGATCTCTACTTTTCATCTCATAGAGACAGAACTTGGGAATTTAACCAGTGTAAAAACAAATGGACAGCGGCCAAATTGAATCTGAGGAAAACCCAAAGTGAAGGGATGAGTATTTATGTTTAAAATCTTAGAAGTTCAAGAAAAATAAATTCTTTGAATATACCGCACAGCCCTATGTTTTGACATTTGAAAATAACAGACGTGCATATGAATTTTCCATTCTATGAGATAAATTTTTACGAAGCCTCATAGTAAAAGTGGCACAGATTGAGAAATAAAAGGAGTTTCTTTGGGGTAATTTATTGTTTATATTTACAGAAGTGCAACCTTTAGTGGGAAATCTGTTTTTGATTAGCTGTCTGAAATAACGTTACTAATGGTTGAATTTTATTTACATAAGAATATTAAAAACTTGATATGATATACCATGTCTATTTATATACAATGTATGATATAAAATATCTGTGTAAGTATTTCCTCTTAAAGTCAGACAGATACAACTTGTCAAAGATAATATTTTGAATATTTACATTTTAAGCTGATAAAATCGGTTGTTGACTTTATACTTCCGCAAATATTTGACATTTCTTCCCGTAAGAACAAATAGGAGTTGTGAACAGTAAAAAGTTCATTACATTATTGCAAATCAATTTCAAAAACATTTTTTATTTCATCAAAAATTTGAAGTTAAAACCACGTTTGGTCAGACTGAGGACAGAACTTTAACCTGGTGTCTCGTAAAGCATTAAACGTATTTTTATTATTTAATAATTACATTAGATAAAATTGAGAATGGAAATGGGGAATGTGTCAAAGAGACAACAACCCGACCATAGAAAAAAAACAACAACAGAAGGTCACCAATAGGTCTTCAATGTAGCGAGAAATTCCCGCACTCGGAGGCGTCCTTCAGCTGGCCCCTAAACAAATATATACTAATTCAGTGATAATGAACGCCATACTAATTTCCAAATTGTACACAAGAAACTAAAATTAAAATAATACAAGACTAACAAAGGCCAGAGGCTCCTGAATTGGGCCAGGCGCAAAAATGCGGCGGGGTTAAACATGTTTGTGAGATCTCAACCCTCCCCCTATACCTCTAGCCAATGTAGAAAAGTAAACGGATAACAATACGCACATTAAAATTCAGTTCAAGAGAAGTCCGAGTCTGATGTCAGAAGATGTAACCAAAGAAAATAAACAAAATGACAATAATACAAAAATAACAACAGACTACTAGCAGTTAACTGACATGCCAGCTCCAGACTTTAATTACACTGACTGAAAGATTATGATTTCATCATATGAACATCAGACACAATTCTTCCCGTTAGGGGTTTAGTATCATACCATCATAACATATATGAGAAGAACATTACCCGTGTCAAGCCAACAACTGGTTTTTGAATAAATGTGTTTAGTTCCGATGCAAAGACCCTATAAGTGAATCAATATTAACGCCAAAATATGCAATCTTTAATGACCTGACAACAGTATCGTAACTATATTCCTTCTTAATAATAATAAAATTAACGGTACCAATTTTATTGCACCAGATGCGCATTTCGACAATACATGTCTCTTCAGTGATGCTCGTGGCCAAAATATTTGAAATCCAAAGCTTATATAAAAGATGAAGAATCCAAAAGATCCAAAAAGTATAGCCAAATCCGTGAAAGGAATCAGAGCTTTGCATGAGGGAGATACATTCCTTAATTTATAATAATTTCCATCATTTTGTAACAGCAAATTTTAATAACACAAACAAATCAAAGGTTTTTTTTGGTTTCTGAGGTGAATACTGACACCTTTGTGCTTTATAAAAAATATTTCCATAAAAAATAGGATGTGAAATATCTGAACGTATAAGAAGTCTGCATGTTGAGCTATATTTACGAATGATATCCTTATACTGATGATAAAATTTAGTAAATGTTTTGACTAGTTTGTAATATCGAAAGCCCTGGTGTAATAATTTTTCAGTAATACATAAATTTCTCTCGTTAAAATCTAAAACATTGTTACATACACGAGCGAATCGTACAAGTTGAGATATATAAACACCGTAAGATAAATTGTAACTCATAGCAATACAAAAACAGGTCCGCAATAAGTGGTGCACAGTTAGTCCCCATTGGAATTCCGATAACCTGACGATATACGGAATCCCCAAAGCGAACAAAAATGTTATCTAGTAAAAATTCAAGGGCATAAATAGTATCAAAGCATGTCCAATTGACATAGTTTTTTTTGGTTTATTGCTACTAAAAAATGACCTAAAAGAGTTTGAACATATATTCACATTCTGATGTATTAGATGTATGTTTCTGATTAGATGTATGTTTCATTTATAACACATTATTCTGATTGGCTACACTGCAATCTCGCGTTATTTCTGAATCAACTTCATTACACAATAAAATGTATCATTCATGATGACACGAGGTCCCATAATAAAGTGCACAGGTAAATTAAATAAAAACTTGATAAAAATCGTGTTTTCATGGTCCTAACTAAAAAATGTAATTATAAGTATTGAATGCTTCTTTTTGTAACTTCAAAGGGTTGTAAAAGCGTTGACCGTGTGCACATTTTTAGAATGAGGTCCTTCCGCGCTTCATACAAAATGTACTTCCGTCAAAGCTTTTACACCCCCATAATGTTACAAAAAGAAGCATTTAAATTCTTAATTGAAAGATTGTTGCATTGCTATTTGCTTAACGTTCAGTGGCAAATATTGTTTTCTTGGTAGACCAAGATGATAGGCAGGAAATTTATTGTGTAGCACGACAAAAAATAAAAGGTGTTTGAATGTCAGACAATACCAAAATTTGAAGGGGCATAAGCTACGAGAAATGAATAAATAAAATTATTTTCTTTTTGTTCAATCATTACTGAAAGTGAAATAGTGAAATAATAATTAACTTTTAGCAGCCAATTTTATTCAATTTTGTCAAATAGCTAAGAAATATCGATGATGAATTATTCACCTGCAAGTGAATAATTCGACCTCTTCGAATCCGTATTCATGTGACCTTTTAATGTAACCCATTAGCTAGAGACTGGTTACTTATATATTAGTCGTGTTCAGCCATTAAAAAGGGGGGGATGAAAGTGAAACAATGGTCAATAATTTGGTACACTGATTTAATCCAAAAAATCTTATTCTTATACAGTAAAAACCCATATTTTAACCAATAACTTGAATTCAAATAGACCTACAAAAGTCCATATCTATATCTATATTAATGTTTATATCCGAGGTTATATGACCGTCGGAAGCTTTCGGAGTTCACCTTGGTGGTTAATAAGATGGCGTCTAGACAAAAGTACAGTCGAAATGCTGATACATATAATCCAGTACGTGCATAAATATTGTAAATCGTTTATTTTAAAACCTTTCATAACTTGAATATACGTTTTACTATGTTATAAATCCAATATGAGAAGTTGAACATTAATTTGACAGATAATGCCCCTTTAAAAGCCTTAAATATTTTATAAATTAGTCTGTTTTATTTTCTATATTGAATTAATTATCAATTGAAGTAACTGTTAAACTTTTATTGACCTTACAATCTACGCAACTTTGCATGCATAAGCACTTTAAATAAAAAGATATTAAAACCATAATTTTGATTTACCGCTTAAAAACTACGAGGGTTCGTTTGTCGGTCTTACGTTTTATTGTTTTATTCATAAAAACATATTATCTCTAAATAATTGACAACAATTATTTTAATAGTTTGATTCTTATATTAAGAATAACACAATCAGCACATAGATGGCCTCAAAAGTTAAACATAAAACTGAGAACGGGTTTTTCATTGCTTATTTCAATATAATCAAAATAATTAAAGCCCCAGTCCCACTAAACCACGATCGCACCACGCTCACCGCAATCTACAATTAATTCAGGTCGTGGTGAGGTCGCGGTATGAGCGGCATGGAAATGTTAATTTTCGTTGTTTTCACGACTATACTTCGTCCTCATTACGCTTCTACAACGATCTCGCTACGATCATACCACGTTCTCACCACGCCTTTCCTACGATCATCATGATCTTACTACGCTCATCACGTTCTCACTACGACTATTGAAGTAATATTTAAAAATATTCAATATTACTTCCATGCTACGACTATACCACGAGTTATCCGATTGCAAAACGATCTTACCACGCTTCTATTGCGATTATAGCACATTCTTACCACGATTATACTCCGTTCATACCGCGATCTTAAGTTACGTTCTAAGCAATAACATCAACATCGTGTTCAATATCAATACTGTTCCCTAATTCCTTCTATCTCTGATTACTTAGTAATACGTAGATTTCTCAAAGCAATACAGTCATGCCACCAAAATCTACTACTACACGTGGGCGTGGCGGTAGGGGTAGAGGTAGAGGTAGCTCTGATAGTAACTAATCCTGATCCAACAGAGATGTCAGACCGAAAATCCAACCTAAATTACAACCTATTGCTGGTCCATCAAGCTCAAATGACGATATTTGAGCGAACGATAGCAAAGATGACACAGATGTGTCAAGCATGGTTGAGTTGTTAGAGAAAATGTACAAGAGCTCCTAATTACTAGTACATACAGACAAACAAAACCTGGAGAGATTTAATACTTTTTGTGAAAATGACAATGAGAATGATGGTCGTAGTATGAACGTCGTCAGGTCGTAAAAAGAGAGTGATGAGGACGGCATGGGCGTGCTAGAATAGTACTGTGGTCTTAAACAGCATGGTGTAAACGTGGTATAGTCGTAGTGGAAGCGCAGTTGGGTCGCGGTGAGAATGTAATGGTCGTAGTGAGGTCGCTATGAGATCGTAGCGCAGTCTCTCCGAATAGAATCACGCTTTCGCTACGCTCTCGCTACGATGATACAGTGACCTTTGCGATCTTACCACGACCGATTCTACAAAATGTAATCCGACAGAGATCAGACAGTGACCAAACAGTGAACAGACGCTGACTTCACTTATCCCTTCGAAAATTGTCGGCATTCTCGGAATGATCAGGTATTACACACGTCTTTGTCTGGTCTCAGTCGTATTGTATTCTGTAATTGTCGGGACTCTGACGTGAGTGTCATTGACGAATTTTGTATTAATAACGGGACTGTTCCGGAACGGTTCGCAATCGACAAGATCTGGATGCAATCTGGACTCAATCGGCAGAAAAACAGAAATAAAAAATTTCTCCAGATCATTCCCGTTCCACAGGACACCGTCCAGAAAACACAAAACAATGTTAGGATTTTGATCCGATACAGCCGTGTCTGTCACGACATAGTCACGCTTGTAATCTGACTTGACAAAATCGGCTGAGTTTCCCCGAATGTTACGGGACGCACCTAAATGTCGGGGTGCTTCGCCGAACTACCAGGAACATTCCCGACCCGTAGGAATCTGTTACGAACTTAAACGACTGCGCTCAGACAACGATTGGACATTCCAGATAATTGAGGATAGTTATCCGACTTTTTCACTTTTCGTGTCTTATCGCTGTCTGATCTCAAACGGGAGCAATAATCGGCAATGTGTGAACCCCGCATTGTAGCGTCCGTCGTCGTTAACTTTTACAAAAATCCTCAGCTCTAAAACTACTGAGCCAAATTTAACCAAACTTAGCCACAATCATTATTGGGGTATCTAGTTTAAGAACTGTGTCTAGTGACTCGGCCAACCAACCAAGATGGCCGCCATGGCTAAAAATAGAACATAGGGGTAAAATGTAGATTTTGGGTTATATCTCTGAAACCAAAGCATTTAGAGCAAATCTGACGACGGGTTGTTTGTTTATCAGGTCACGATCTATCTGCCCTGAAATTTTCAGATGAATCGGACAAACTGTTGTTAGGTTGCTGCTCCTTTTGTAATTGTAAGGAATTTTTGCCGTTTTAAGTTATTATCTTGAATAGTATTAAAGATAGAGATAAACTGTTAATAGCAATAATGTTTAGCAAAGTAAAATCTACAAATAAGTCAACATGACCAAAATGTTCATTTGACCCCTCAAGGAGTTATTGCCCTTTATAGTCAATTAATTAAAATCGTATTTTTTAAGGTTTTACAAAAAACCTCTGAAACTTCTGAGACAAATTTAAACAAAATTGTCCACAATCATTATTAGGGTATATAGTTTTAAAATTGTGTCGATGACCCAACCCGAGAACCAAGATGGCTGACGTGGCTAAAAACAGTACATAGGGTTAAATGCAGTTTTTGGCTCATATCTCTAAAACCAAAGCATTTAGCGCAAATCTGACCAGGATGAAACTGTGCATCAGGTCGAGATCTATATTTTCCACTGTAACTACTGGGCCAAGTTCATTATAGATAAAGATAACTGTAAGCAGCAACAATGTTCAGTAAAGTAAGATCTACAAACACGTCACCATCACCAAAACACAACTTTGTCATGAATCCATCATTGTCCTTTGTTTAATATGCACATAGACCAAGGTGAGCGACACAGGTTCTTTAGAGCCTCTAGTTTTCTATCGTGTACATACGATTGGTGTCTGTCTTTCAGAATGTAATTAAAGTAGCGGCGTAGTTTTGCCATCATGTACAGAAAATTGCCGTTCATATTGCCATTGTAGTACTTTATACTTTTCCATCGTGTACAGCATTTTTAGATATAAGTACATCAAGTATTACGTATTGCACCGGCAGTACAGTTTATTGTGATTGATCAAGCAATAATTACTAGTGTATTAAAATGACATGTGTCATAGTAAAGCAATCGATCTGTTTAAACCTACTTAGATTGGAAATTTCGATATCAAGTTCGTTTACAAACAAACAAAATAACAATTTATGTATCCAGATCATTTACACTGATTATTGCTTAACAAATAATTTAATGGTGTTTATTCGTATAGTGTTAATTCTTATTGTACTTTAAAAAATAGGAATTTCGAGACGGATCGAGTAGTGACGAATCGAACGAATGGCACATAATAACATAGATACATGTACTGGTCAACATATATATGTATGCGATGGTTCAACCAATGTGTATTTTCAAATACGTCAAGCTGTATAAAATCGATCCGATGCAAGAAAAAGATGTTAATTTTGAAATCAAAATTCGCGATGACTGAGTCTATATTAATATGACAGGGACATACAATTGCGGCGGGGTCTAAGAAATGTATTTGGGATTTATTTGGGCGACAACAGAAAAGAAACAAAACATACATAGAAGTGTGAACAACAAATGTATATGTATTTATATTGTATGTTTCTCTGTAAACTTGTATTTAGTTTTAAGAGATCTAACAATAAACATATACGTTACGAAAAGCACCGAATTCTGCGTTTAATTGGTGCTTGCTTAACGTCCTGCGGCGGACATTTAAAGCATATACAGGAAAATAAAGGTTTACCTAATTGATAACAAATACATAGAGAACACACAAGCCAAAAAGTCATAATGAATTTATTTAATAAGAGTGAAGTTACATTGAAAGTATATCACTGGTATTCGTAAAGCCTCGGTCACACCTTACCGGATAGCACGAACGGACGCCTAACGGATGAAAATAAAAGTTGTCCGTTGACAAAATTGTTATCCGTTGGGAGTCCGTTGATGTACTGACCGAATAAAACGGACGTTTAGGTAGCAATACACAGTTAGAAGTTTAGTTTCGCATTATGGCCCCTGTGAATTTTTTAAATATGAAAGTTTTTGTACAATAAAATTGATTTTTAGATAATTGAAGAATAATATAGCCTTCTTAGTGGGTTTATATGAACATTTAGATTGATTTGAACATGTTTTATAGGCCATTTCAATGATTGACAGTCCGTATTTTCCTATCCGTACCGTACATAGGTCCATAAATTATTGTAGTGTTTATCAACAAAGATTTTGCGCTCGATCTTTTCAATTCAATTTTATGGAAAAACGAGCAGGAAGACATATGATTTTTTTTGGACCACTTGATAGATATAAACCTATGGATTCAGGAAAGGTATCACTGTAATTCATTGAAATTTTCCTTTAGACTAAATTTTGGAGACTTTTGTGACATGTTCACCCCCCTTTTTTGCTATATTTTGTATCTAAGAAATGCAGATTGTTGCCATGGTTACACCCAAAAGGGATTATATTTCACCCTTATGACCATTAGAAATCAAATCTATGGAAGATTCTCTTTCTACAAGTATATACATGCAAAACACACATATAAAGCCTTCTTTGTTAGACAGGAGGGGAAAGAGGGTGTTTAAAAATTATGAGTGTCAATATTAAGTTTTTTTCCTAACTGTGTATTGCTACCTTATGGCATTTGACAAAGCAAATAATTGCCTTTTTTTAGACAAACATACCACAAAACTATTGATATTTAGGTTATAGATACAATTCTAAGGGAGAAACAACCTTTAGTATGACAATATATGTTAGTTTTGTTGTTTATTGTCCTTAGCAACCAATATAGACATTTTGACACAAAGACTTGGTTCCGTTATTAATTGATACTTTATTGGCTACCCCTTGGAAAAGAAGATTGCGCGTTATGTAGAAACCTTAGAAGGGAACGCTTTATATTTTTTCATGCGACTAAATCAAATTTATTATTTTAGCAAGTATAAAGTCACAATTTAGCATGAATTAAGCCCAATTTTTTCCCCGCTGTTATAAATAAATTCAGTATTGACTAAATTTTAACCAAGGCCTTGGTATGGTAATACACAACAAAATTGACATTCTAGAGCTTTAAAATAGCTTTAACTTGTAAAAGCTGTCTACTGTTAAGGTTAATTTAGGTTTTTAAACAAGGAAAGACAGGCTTAGAAGGTATAGTTTTAGAAAATTGACTAAAAAAGGAGAAAATGCACTTTGACATGGCATGTTTCATAAAATCACTTTTTTGTTGCATTTCAGTGTCAACTGCTAACCTTCATAAAATATTTATTTCTGAACCGATTTTCAAAACTAGCAGGCGAAAATGCTCGTTTTAACTAGTAGAAAACAGAAATCCATTTAAAGTGGAATTGGGAAAAAAAATGTTAATCCTTAAGGTAGCAATACACAGTTAGAAGTTTAGTTTCGCATTATGGCCCCTGTGAATTTTTTAAATATGAAAGTTTTTGTACAATAAAATTGATTTTTAGATAATTGAAGAATAATATAGCCTTCTTAGTGGGTTTATATGAACATTTAGATTGATTTGAACATGTTTTATAGGCCATTTCAATGATTGACAGTCCGTATTTTCCTATCCGTACCGTACATAGGTCCATAAATTATTGTAGTGTTTATCAACAAAGATTTTGCGCTCGATCTTTTCAATTCAATTTTATGGAAAAACGAGCAGGAAGACATATGATTTTTTTTGGACCACTTGATAGATATAAACCTATGGATTCAGGAAAGGTATCACTGTAATTCATTGAAATTTTCCTTTAGACTAAATTTTGGAGACTTTTGTGACATGTTCACCCCCCTTTTTTGCTATATTTTGTATCTAAGAAATGCAGATTGTTGCCATGGTTACACCCAAAAGGGATTATATTTCACCCTTATGACCATTAGAAATCAAATCTATGGAAGATTCTCTTTCTACAAGTATATACATGCAAAACACACATATAAAGCCTTCTTTGTTAGACAGGAGGGGAAAGAGGGTGTTTAAAAATTATGAGTGTCAATATTAAGTTTTTTTCCTAACTGTGTATTGCTACCTTATGGCATTTGACAAAGCAAATAATTGCCTTTTTTTTAGACAAACATACCACAAAACTATTGATATTTAGGTTATAGATACAATTCTAAGGGAGAAACAACCTTTAGTATGACAATATATGTTAGTTTTGTTGTTTATTGTCCTTAGCAACCAATATAGACATTTTGACACAAAGACTTGGTTCCGTTATTAATTGATACTTTATTGGCTACCCCTTGGAAAAGAAGATTGCGCGTTATGTAGAAACCTTAGAAGGGAACGCTTTATATTTTTTCATGCGACTAAATCAAATTTATTATTTTAGCAAGTATAAAGTCACAATTTAGCATGAATTAAGCCCAATTTTTTCCCCGCTGTTATAAATAAATTCAGTATTGACTAAATTTTAACCAAGGCCTTGGTATGGTAATACACAACAAAATTGACATTCTAGAGCTTTAAAATAGCTTTAACTTGTAAAAGCTGTCTACTGTTAAGGTTAATTTAGGTTTTTAAACAAGGAAAGACAGGCTTAGAAGGTATAGTTTTAGAAAATTGACTAAAAAAGGAGAAAATGCACTTTGACATGGCATGTTTCATAAAATCACTTTTTTGTTGCATTTCAGTGTCAACTGCTAACCTTCATAAAATATTTATTTCTGAACCGATTTTCAAAACTAGCAGGCGAAAATGCTCGTTTTAACTAGTAGAAAACAGAAATCCATTTAAAGTGGAATTGGGAAAAAAAATGTTAATCCTTAAGGTAGCAATACACAGTTAGAAGTTTAGTTTCGCATTATGGCCCCTGTGAATTTTTTAAATATGAAAGTTTTTGTACAATAAAATTGATTTTTAGATAATTGAAGAATAATATAGCCTTCTTAGTGGGTTTATATGAACATTTAGATTGATTTGAACATGTTTTATAGGCCATTTCAATGATTGACAGTCCGTATTTTCCTATCCGTACCGTACATAGGTCCATAAATTATTGTAGTGTTTATCAACAAAGATTTTGCGCTCGATCTTTTCAATTCAATTTTATGGAAAAACGAGCAGGAAGACATATGATTTTTTTTGGACCACTTGATAGATATAAACCTATGGATTCAGGAAAGGTATCACTGTAATTCATTGAAATTTTCCTTTAGACTAAATTTTGGAGACTTTTGTGACATGTTCACCCCCCTTTTTTGCTATATTTTGTATCTAAGAAATGCAGATTGTTGCCATGGTTACACCCAAAAGGGATTATATTTCACCCTTATGACCATTAGAAATCAAATCTATGGAAGATTCTCTTTCTACAAGTATATACATGCAAAACACACATATAAAGCCTTCTTTGTTAGACAGGAGGGGAAAGAGGGTGTTTAAAAATTATGAGTGTCAATATTAAGTTTTTTTCCTAACTGTGTATTGCTACCTTATGGCATTTGACAAAGCAAATAATTGCCTTTTTTTTAGACAAACATACCACAAAACTATTGATATTTAGGTTATAGATACAATTCTAAGGGAGAAACAACCTTTAGTATGACAATATATGTTAGTTTTGTTGTTTATTGTCCTTAGCAACCAATATAGACATTTTGACACAAAGACTTGGTTCCGTTATTAATTGATACTTTATTGGCTACCCCTTGGAAAAGAAGATTGCGCGTTATGTAGAAACCTTAGAAGGGAACGCTTTATATTTTTTCATGCGACTAAATCAAATTTATTATTTTAGCAAGTATAAAGTCACAATTTAGCATGAATTAAGCCCAATTTTTTCCCCGCTGTTATAAATAAATTCAGTATTGACTAAATTTTAACCAAGGCCTTGGTATGGTAATACACAACAAAATTGACATTCTAGAGCTTTAAAATAGCTTTAACTTGTAAAAGCTGTCTACTGTTAAGGTTAATTTAGGTTTTTAAACAAGGAAAGACAGGCTTAGAAGGTATAGTTTTAGAAAATTGACTAAAAAAGGAGAAAATGCACTTTGACATGGCATGTTTCATAAAATCACTTTTTTGTTGCATTTCAGTGTCAACTGCTAACCTTCATAAAATATTTATTTCTGAACCGATTTTCAAAACTAGCAGGCGAAAATGCTCGTTTTAACTAGTAGAAAACAGAAATCCATTTAAAGTGGAATTGGGAAAAAAAATGTTAATCCTTAAGGTAGCAATACACAGTTAGAAGTTTAGTTTCGCATTATGGCCCCTGTGAATTTTTTAAATATGAAAGTTTTTGTACAATAAAATTGATTTTTAGATAATTGAAGAATAATATAGCCTTCTTAGTGGGTTTATATGAACATTTAGATTGATTTGAACATGTTTTATAGGCCATTTCAATGATTGACAGTCCGTATTTTCCTATCCGTACCGTACATAGGTCCATAAATTATTGTAGTGTTTATCAACAAAGATTTTGCGCTCGATCTTTTCAATTCAATTTTATGGAAAAACGAGCAGGAAGACATATGATTTTTTTTGGACCACTTGATAGATATAAACCTATGGATTCAGGAAAGGTATCACTGTAATTCATTGAAATTTTCCTTTAGACTAAATTTTGGAGACTTTTGTGACATGTTCACCCCCCTTTTTTGCTATATTTTGTATCTAAGAAATGCAGATTGTTGCCATGGTTACACCCAAAAGGGATTATATTTCACCCTTATGACCATTAGAAATCAAATCTATGGAAGATTCTCTTTCTACAAGTATATACATGCAAAACACACATATAAAGCCTTCTTTGTTAGACAGGAGGGGAAAGAGGGTGTTTAAAAATTATGAGTGTCAATATTAAGTTTTTTTCCTAACTGTGTATTGCTACCTTATGGCATTTGACAAAGCAAATAATTGCCTTTTTTTTAGACAAACATACCACAAAACTATTGATATTTAGGTTATAGATACAATTCTAAGGGAGAAACAACCTTTAGTATGACAATATATGTTAGTTTTGTTGTTTATTGTCCTTAGCAACCAATATAGACATTTTGACACAAAGACTTGGTTCCGTTATTAATTGATACTTTATTGGCTACCCCTTGGAAAAGAAGATTGCGCGTTATGTAGAAACCTTAGAAGGGAACGCTTTATATTTTTTCATGCGACTAAATCAAATTTATTATTTTAGCAAGTATAAAGTCACAATTTAGCATGAATTAAGCCCAATTTTTTCCCCGCTGTTATAAATAAATTCAGTATTGACTAAATTTTAACCAAGGCCTTGGTATGGTAATACACAACAAAATTGACATTCTAGAGCTTTAAAATAGCTTTAACTTGTAAAAGCTGTCTACTGTTAAGGTTAATTTAGGTTTTTAAACAAGGAAAGACAGGCTTAGAAGGTATAGTTTTAGAAAATTGACTAAAAAAGGAGAAAATGCACTTTGACATGGCATGTTTCATAAAATCACTTTTTTGTTGCATTTCAGTGTCAACTGCTAACCTTCATAAAATATTTATTTCTGAACCGATTTTCAAAACTAGCAGGCGAAAATGCTCGTTTTAACTAGTAGAAAACAGAAATCCATTTAAAGTGGAATTGGGAAAAAAAATGTTAATCCTTAAGGTAGCAATACACAGTTAGAAGTTTAGTTTCGCATTATGGCCCCTGTGAATTTTTTAAATATGAAAGTTTTTGTACAATAAAATTGATTTTTAGATAATTGAAGAATAATATAGCCTTCTTAGTGGGTTTATATGAACATTTAGATTGATTTGAACATGTTTTATAGGCCATTTCAATGATTGACAGTCCGTATTTTCCTATCCGTACCGTACATAGGTCCATAAATTATTGTAGTGTTTATCAACAAAGATTTTGCGCTCGATCTTTTCAATTCAATTTTATGGAAAAACGAGCAGGAAGACATATGATTTTTTTTGGACCACTTGATAGATATAAACCTATGGATTCAGGAAAGGTATCACTGTAATTCATTGAAATTTTCCTTTAGACTAAATTTTGGAGACTTTTGTGACATGTTCACCCCCCTTTTTTGCTATATTTTGTATCTAAGAAATGGAGATTGTTGCCATGGTTACACCCAAAAGGGATTATATTTCACCCTTATGACCATTAGAAATCAAATCTATGGAAGATTCTCTTTCTACAAGTATATACATGCAAAACACACATATAAAGCCTTCTTTGTTAGACAGGAGGGGAAAGAGGGTGTTTAAAAATTATGAGTGTCAATATTAAGTTTTTTTCCTAACTGTGTATTGCTACCTTATGGCATTTGACAAAGCAAATAATTGCCTTTTTTTTAGACAAACATACCACAAAACTATTGATATTTAGGTTATAGATACAATTCTAAGGGAGAAACAACCTTTAGTATGACAATATATGTTAGTTTTGTTGTTTATTGTCCTTAGCAACCAATATAGACATTTTGACACAAAGACTTGGTTCCGTTATTAATTGATACTTTATTGGCTACCCCTTGGAAAAGAAGATTGCGCGTTATGTAGAAACCTTAGAAGGGAACGCTTTATATTTTTTCATGCGACTAAATCAAATTTATTATTTTAGCAAGTATAAAGTCACAATTTAGCATGAATTAAGCCCAATTTTTTCCCCGCTGTTATAAATAAATTCAGTATTGACTAAATTTTAACCAAGGCCTTGGTATGGTAATACACAACAAAATTGACATTCTAGAGCTTTAAAATAGCTTTAACTTGTAAAAGCTGTCTACTGTTAAGGTTAATTTAGGTTTTTAAACAAGGAAAGACAGGCTTAGAAGGTATAGTTTTAGAAAATTGACTAAAAAAGGAGAAAATGCACTTTGACATGGCATGTTTCATAAAATCACTTTTTTGTTGCATTTCAGTGTCAACTGCTAACCTTCATAAAATATTTATTTCTGAACCGATTTTCAAAACTAGCAGGCGAAAATGCTCGTTTTAACTAGTAGAAAACAGAAATCCATTTAAAGTGGAATTGGGAAAAAAAATGTTAATCCTTAAGGTAGCAATACACAGTTAGAAGTTTAGTTTCGCATTATGGCCCCTGTGAATTTTTTAAATATGAAAGTTTTTGTACAATAAAATTGATTTTTAGATAATTGAAGAATAATATAGCCTTCTTAGTGGGTTTATATGAACATTTAGATTGATTTGAACATGTTTTATAGGCCATTTCAATGATTGACAGTCCGTATTTTCCTATCCGTACCGTACATAGGTCCATAAATTATTGTAGTGTTTATCAACAAAGATTTTGCGCTCGATCTTTTCAATTCAATTTTATGGAAAAACGAGCAGGAAGACATATGATTTTTTTTGGACCACTTGATAGATATAAACCTATGGATTCAGGAAAGGTATCACTGTAATTCATTGAAATTTTCCTTTAGACTAAATTTTGGAGACTTTTGTGACATGTTCACCCCCCTTTTTTGCTATATTTTGTATCTAAGAAATGCAGATTGTTGCCATGGTTACACCCAAAAGGGATTATATTTCACCCTTATGACCATTAGAAATCAAATCTATGGAAGATTCTCTTTCTACAAGTATATACATGCAAAACACACATATAAAGCCTTCTTTGTTAGACAGGAGGGGAAAGAGGGTGTTTAAAAATTATGAGTGTCAATATTAAGTTTTTTTCCTAACTGTGTATTGCTACCTTATGGCATTTGACAAAGCAAATAATTGCCTTTTTTTTAGACAAACATACCACAAAACTATTGATATTTAGGTTATAGATACAATTCTAAGGGAGAAACAACCTTTAGTATGACAATATATGTTAGTTTTGTTGTTTATTGTCCTTAGCAACCAATATAGACATTTTGACACAAAGACTTGGTTCCGTTATTAATTGATACTTTATTGGCTACCCCTTGGAAAAGAAGATTGCGCGTTATGTAGAAACCTTAGAAGGGAACGCTTTATATTTTTTCATGCGACTAAATCAAATTTATTATTTTAGCAAGTATAAAGTCACAATTTAGCATGAATTAAGCCCAATTTTTTCCCCGCTGTTATAAATAAATTCAGTATTGACTAAATTTTAACCAAGGCCTTGGTATGGTAATACACAACAAAATTGACATTCTAGAGCTTTAAAATAGCTTTAACTTGTAAAAGCTGTCTACTGTTAAGGTTAATTTAGGTTTTTAAACAAGGAAAGACAGGCTTAGAAGGTATAGTTTTAGAAAATTGACTAAAAAAGGAGAAAATGCACTTTGACATGGCATGTTTCATAAAATCACTTTTTTGTTGCATTTCAGTGTCAACTGCTAACCTTCATAAAATATTTATTTCTGAACCGATTTTCAAAACTAGCAGGCGAAAATGCTCGTTTTAACTAGTAGAAAACAGAAATCCATTTAAAGTGGAATTGGGAAAAAAAATGTTAATCCTTAAGGTAGCAATACACAGTTAGAAGTTTAGTTTCGCATTATGGCCCCTGTGAATTTTTTAAATATGAAAGTTTTTGTACAATAAAATTGATTTTTAGATAATTGAAGAATAATATAGCCTTCTTAGTGGGTTTATATGAACATTTAGATTGATTTGAACATGTTTTATAGGCCATTTCAATGATTGACAGTCCGTATTTTCCTATCCGTACCGTACATAGGTCCATAAATTATTGTAGTGTTTATCAACAAAGATTTTGCGCTCGATCTTTTCAATTCAATTTTATGGAAAAACGAGCAGGAAGACATATGATTTTTTTTGGACCACTTGATAGATATAAACCTATGGATTCAGGAAAGGTATCACTGTAATTCATTGAAATTTTCCTTTAGACTAAATTTTGGAGACTTTTGTGACATGTTCACCCCCCTTTTTTGCTATATTTTGTATCTAAGAAATGCAGATTGTTGCCATGGTTACACCCAAAAGGGATTATATTTCACCCTTATGACCATTAGAAATCAAATCTATGGAAGATTCTCTTTCTACAAGTATATACATGCAAAACACACATATAAAGCCTTCTTTGTTAGACAGGAGGGGAAAGAGGGTGTTTAAAAATTATGAGTGTCAATATTAAGTTTTTTTCCTAACTGTGTATTGCTACCTTATGGCATTTGACAAAGCAAATAATTGCCTTTTTTTTAGACAAACATACCACAAAACTATTGATATTTAGGTTATAGATACAATTCTAAGGGAGAAACAACCTTTAGTATGACAATATATGTTAGTTTTGTTGTTTATTGTCCTTAGCAACCAATATAGACATTTTGACACAAAGACTTGGTTCCGTTATTAATTGATACTTTATTGGCTACCCCTTGGAAAAGAAGATTGCGCGTTATGTAGAAACCTTAGAAGGGAACGCTTTATATTTTTTCATGCGACTAAATCAAATTTATTATTTTAGCAAGTATAAAGTCACAATTTAGCATGAATTAAGCCCAATTTTTTCCCCGCTGTTATAAATAAATTCAGTATTGACTAAATTTTAACCAAGGCCTTGGTATGGTAATACACAACAAAATTGACATTCTAGAGCTTTAAAATAGCTTTAACTTGTAAAAGCTGTCTACTGTTAAGGTTAATTTAGGTTTTTAAACAAGGAAAGACAGGCTTAGAAGGTATAGTTTTAGAAAATTGACTAAAAAAGGAGAAAATGCACTTTGACATGGCATGTTTCATAAAATCACTTTTTTGTTGCATTTCAGTGTCAACTGCTAACCTTCATAAAATATTTATTTCTGAACCGATTTTCAAAACTAGCAGGCGAAAATGCTCGTTTTAACTAGTAGAAAACAGAAATCCATTTAAAGTGGAATTGGGAAAAAAAATGTTAATCCTTAAGGTAGCAATACACAGTTAGAAGTTTAGTTTCGCATTATGGCCCCTGTGAATTTTTTAAATATGAAAGTTTTTGTACAATAAAATTGATTTTTAGATAATTGAAGAATAATATAGCCTTCTTAGTGGGTTTATATGAACATTTAGATTGATTTGAACATGTTTTATAGGCCATTTCAATGATTGACAGTCCGTATTTTCCTATCCGTACCGTACATAGGTCCATAAATTATTGTAGTGTTTATCAACAAAGATTTTGCGCTCGATCTTTTCAATTCAATTTTATGGAAAAACGAGCAGGAAGACATATGATTTTTTTTGGACCACTTGATAGATATAAACCTATGGATTCAGGAAAGGTATCACTGTAATTCATTGAAATTTTCCTTTAGACTAAATTTTGGAGACTTTTGTGACATGTTCACCCCCCTTTTTTGCTATATTTTGTATCTAAGAAATGCAGATTGTTGCCATGGTTACACCCAAAAGGGATTATATTTCACCCTTATGACCATTAGAAATCAAATCTATGGAAGATTCTCTTTCTACAAGTATATACATGCAAAACACACATATAAAGCCTTCTTTGTTAGACAGGAGGGGAAAGAGGGTGTTTAAAAATTATGAGTGTCAATATTAAGTTTTTTTCCTAACTGTGTATTGCTACCTTATGGCATTTGACAAAGCAAATAATTGCCTTTTTTTTAGACAAACATACCACAAAACTATTGATATTTAGGTTATAGATACAATTCTAAGGGAGAAACAACCTTTAGTATGACAATATATGTTAGTTTTGTTGTTTATTGTCCTTAGCAACCAATATAGACATTTTGACACAAAGACTTGGTTCCGTTATTAATTGATACTTTATTGGCTACCCCTTGGAAAAGAAGATTGCGCGTTATGTAGAAACCTTAGAAGGGAACGCTTTATATTTTTTCATGCGACTAAATCAAATTTATTATTTTAGCAAGTATAAAGTCACAATTTAGCATGAATTAAGCCCAATTTTTTCCCCGCTGTTATAAATAAATTCAGTATTGACTAAATTTTAACCAAGGCCTTGGTATGGTAATACACAACAAAATTGACATTCTAGAGCTTTAAAATAGCTTTAACTTGTAAAAGCTGTCTACTGTTAAGGTTAATTTAGGTTTTTAAACAAGGAAAGACAGGCTTAGAAGGTATAGTTTTAGAAAATTGACTAAAAAAGGAGAAAATGCACTTTGACATGGCATGTTTCATAAAATCACTTTTTTGTTGCATTTCAGTGTCAACTGCTAACCTTCATAAAATATTTATTTCTGAACCGATTTTCAAAACTAGCAGGCGAAAATGCTCGTTTTAACTAGTAGAAAACAGAAATCCATTTAAAGTGGAATTGGGAAAAAAAATGTTAATCCTTAAGGTAGCAATACACAGTTAGAAGTTTAGTTTCGCATTATGGCCCCTGTGAATTTTTTAAATATGAAAGTTTTTGTACAATAAAATTGATTTTTAGATAATTGAAGAATAATATAGCCTTCTTAGTGGGTTTATATGAACATTTAGATTGATTTGAACATGTTTTATAGGCCATTTCAATGATTGACAGTCCGTATTTTCCTATCCGTACCGTACATAGGTCCATAAATTATTGTAGTGTTTATCAACAAAGATTTTGCGCTCGATCTTTTCAATTCAATTTTATGGAAAAACGAGCAGGAAGACATATGATTTTTTTTGGACCACTTGATAGATATAAACCTATGGATTCAGGAAAGGTATCACTGTAATTCATTGAAATTTTCCTTTAGACTAAATTTTGGAGACTTTTGTGACATGTTCACCCCCCTTTTTTGCTATATTTTGTATCTAAGAAATGCAGATTGTTGCCATGGTTACACCCAAAAGGGATTATATTTCACCCTTATGACCATTAGAAATCAAATCTATGGAAGATTCTCTTTCTACAAGTATATACATGCAAAACACACATATAAAGCCTTCTTTGTTAGACAGGAGGGGAAAGAGGGTGTTTAAAAATTATGAGTGTCAATATTAAGTTTTTTTCCTAACTGTGTATTGCTACCTTATGGCATTTGACAAAGCAAATAATTGCCTTTTTTTTAGACAAACATACCACAAAACTATTGATATTTAGGTTATAGATACAATTCTAAGGGAGAAACAACCTTTAGTATGACAATATATGTTAGTTTTGTTGTTTATTGTCCTTAGCAACCAATATAGACATTTTGACACAAAGACTTGGTTCCGTTATTAATTGATACTTTATTGGCTACCCCTTGGAAAAGAAGATTGCGCGTTATGTAGAAACCTTAGAAGGGAACGCTTTATATTTTTTCATGCGACTAAATCAAATTTATTATTTTAGCAAGTATAAAGTCACAATTTAGCATGAATTAAGCCCAATTTTTTCCCCGCTGTTATAAATAAATTCAGTATTGACTAAATTTTAACCAAGGCCTTGGTATGGTAATACACAACAAAATTGACATTCTAGAGCTTTAAAATAGCTTTAACTTGTAAAAGCTGTCTACTGTTAAGGTTAATTTAGGTTTTTAAACAAGGAAAGACAGGCTTAGAAGGTATAGTTTTAGAAAATTGACTAAAAAAGGAGAAAATGCACTTTGACATGGCATGTTTCATAAAATCACTTTTTTGTTGCATTTCAGTGTCAACTGCTAACCTTCATAAAATATTTATTTCTGAACCGATTTTCAAAACTAGCAGGCGAAAATGCTCGTTTTAACTAGTAGAAAACAGAAATCCATTTAAAGTGGAATTGGGAAAAAAAATGTTAATCCTTAAGGTAGCAATACACAGTTAGAAGTTTAGTTTCGCATTATGGCCCCTGTGAATTTTTTAAATATGAAAGTTTTTGTACAATAAAATTGATTTTTAGATAATTGAAGAATAATATAGCCTTCTTAGTGGGTTTATATGAACATTTAGATTGATTTGAACATGTTTTATAGGCCATTTCAATGATTGACAGTCCGTATTTTCCTATCCGTACCGTACATAGGTCCATAAATTATTGTAGTGTTTATCAACAAAGATTTTGCGCTCGATCTTTTCAATTCAATTTTATGGAAAAACGAGCAGGAAGACATATGATTTTTTTTGGACCACTTGATAGATATAAACCTATGGATTCAGGAAAGGTATCACTGTAATTCATTGAAATTTTCCTTTAGACTAAATTTTGGAGACTTTTGTGACATGTTCACCCCCCTTTTTTGCTATATTTTGTATCTAAGAAATGCAGATTGTTGCCATGGTTACACCCAAAAGGGATTATATTTCACCCTTATGACCATTAGAAATCAAATCTATGGAAGATTCTCTTTCTACAAGTATATACATGCAAAACACACATATAAAGCCTTCTTTGTTAGACAGGAGGGGAAAGAGGGTGTTTAAAAATTATGAGTGTCAATATTAAGTTTTTTTCCTAACTGTGTATTGCTACCTTATGGCATTTGACAAAGCAAATAATTGCCTTTTTTTTAGACAAACATACCACAAAACTATTGATATTTAGGTTATAGATACAATTCTAAGGGAGAAACAACCTTTAGTATGACAATATATGTTAGTTTTGTTGTTTATTGTCCTTAGCAACCAATATAGACATTTTGACACAAAGACTTGGTTCCGTTATTAATTGATACTTTATTGGCTACCCCTTGGAAAAGAAGATTGCGCGTTATGTAGAAACCTTAGAAGGGAACGCTTTATATTTTTTCATGCGACTAAATCAAATTTATTATTTTAGCAAGTATAAAGTCACAATTTAGCATGAATTAAGCCCAATTTTTTCCCCGCTGTTATAAATAAATTCAGTATTGACTAAATTTTAACCAAGGCCTTGGTATGGTAATACACAACAAAATTGACATTCTAGAGCTTTAAAATAGCTTTAACTTGTAAAAGCTGTCTACTGTTAAGGTTAATTTAGGTTTTTAAACAAGGAAAGACAGGCTTAGAAGGTATAGTTTTAGAAAATTGACTAAAAAAGGAGAAAATGCACTTTGACATGGCATGTTTCATAAAATCACTTTTTTGTTGCATTTCAGTGTCAACTGCTAACCTTCATAAAATATTTATTTCTGAACCGATTTTCAAAACTAGCAGGCGAAAATGCTCGTTTTAACTAGTAGAAAACAGAAATCCATTTAAAGTGGAATTGGGAAAAAAAATGTTAATCCTTAAGGTAGCAATACACAGTTAGAAGTTTAGTTTCGCATTATGGCCCCTGTGAATTTTTTAAATATGAAAGTTTTTGTACAATAAAATTGATTTTTAGATAATTGAAGAATAATATAGCCTTCTTAGTGGGTTTATATGAACATTTAGATTGATTTGAACATGTTTTATAGGCCATTTCAATGATTGACAGTCCGTATTTTCCTATCCGTACCGTACATAGGTCCATAAATTATTGTAGTGTTTATCAACAAAGATTTTGCGCTCGATCTTTTCAATTCAATTTTATGGAAAAACGAGCAGGAAGACATATGATTTTTTTTGGACCACTTGATAGATATAAACCTATGGATTCAGGAAAGGTATCACTGTAATTCATTGAAATTTTCCTTTAGACTAAATTTTGGAGACTTTTGTGACATGTTCACCCCCCTTTTTTGCTATATTTTGTATCTAAGAAATGCAGATTGTTGCCATGGTTACACCCAAAAGGGATTATATTTCACCCTTATGACCATTAGAAATCAAATCTATGGAAGATTCTCTTTCTACAAGTATATACATGCAAAACACACATATAAAGCCTTCTTTGTTAGACAGGAGGGGAAAGAGGGTGTTTAAAAATTATGAGTGTCAATATTAAGTTTTTTTCCTAACTGTGTATTGCTACCTTATGGCATTTGACAAAGCAAATAATTGCCTTTTTTTTAGACAAACATACCACAAAACTATTGATATTTAGGTTATAGATACAATTCTAAGGGAGAAACAACCTTTAGTATGACAATATATGTTAGTTTTGTTGTTTATTGTCCTTAGCAACCAATATAGACATTTTGACACAAAGACTTGGTTCCGTTATTAATTGATACTTTATTGGCTACCCCTTGGAAAAGAAGATTGCGCGTTATGTAGAAACCTTAGAAGGGAACGCTTTATATTTTTTCATGCGACTAAATCAAATTTATTATTTTAGCAAGTATAAAGTCACAATTTAGCATGAATTAAGCCCAATTTTTTCCCCGCTGTTATAAATAAATTCAGTATTGACTAAATTTTAACCAAGGCCTTGGTATGGTAATACACAACAAAATTGACATTCTAGAGCTTTAAAATAGCTTTAACTTGTAAAAGCTGTCTACTGTTAAGGTTAATTTAGGTTTTTAAACAAGGAAAGACAGGCTTAGAAGGTATAGTTTTAGAAAATTGACTAAAAAAGGAGAAAATGCACTTTGACATGGCATGTTTCATAAAATCACTTTTTTGTTGCATTTCAGTGTCAACTGCTAACCTTCATAAAATATTTATTTCTGAACCGATTTTCAAAACTAGCAGGCGAAAATGCTCGTTTTAACTAGTAGAAAACAGAAATCCATTTAAAGTGGAATTGGGAAAAAAAATGTTAATCCTTAAGGTAGCAATACACAGTTAGAAGTTTAGTTTCGCATTATGGCCCCTGTGAATTTTTTAAATATGAAAGTTTTTGTACAATAAAATTGATTTTTAGATAATTGAAGAATAATATAGCCTTCTTAGTGGGTTTATATGAACATTTAGATTGATTTGAACATGTTTTATAGGCCATTTCAATGATTGACAGTCCGTATTTTCCTATCCGTACCGTACATAGGTCCATAAATTATTGTAGTGTTTATCAACAAAGATTTTGCGCTCGATCTTTTCAATTCAATTTTATGGAAAAACGAGCAGGAAGACATATGATTTTTTTTGGACCACTTGATAGATATAAACCTATGGATTCAGGAAAGGTATCACTGTAATTCATTGAAATTTTCCTTTAGACTAAATTTTGGAGACTTTTGTGACATGTTCACCCCCCTTTTTTGCTATATTTTGTATCTAAGAAATGCAGATTGTTGCCATGGTTACACCCAAAAGGGATTATATTTCACCCTTATGACCATTAGAAATCAAATCTATGGAAGATTCTCTTTCTACAAGTATATACATGCAAAACACACATATAAAGCCTTCTTTGTTAGACAGGAGGGGAAAGAGGGTGTTTAAAAATTATGAGTGTCAATATTAAGTTTTTTTCCTAACTGTGTATTGCTACCTTATGGCATTTGACAAAGCAAATAATTGCCTTTTTTTTAGACAAACATACCACAAAACTATTGATATTTAGGTTATAGATACAATTCTAAGGGAGAAACAACCTTTAGTATGACAATATATGTTAGTTTTGTTGTTTATTGTCCTTAGCAACCAATATAGACATTTTGACACAAAGACTTGGTTCCGTTATTAATTGATACTTTATTGGCTACCCCTTGGAAAAGAAGATTGCGCGTTATGTAGAAACCTTAGAAGGGAACGCTTTATATTTTTTCATGCGACTAAATCAAATTTATTATTTTAGCAAGTATAAAGTCACAATTTAGCATGAATTAAGCCCAATTTTTTCCCCGCTGTTATAAATAAATTCAGTATTGACTAAATTTTAACCAAGGCCTTGGTATGGTAATACACAACAAAATTGACATTCTAGAGCTTTAAAATAGCTTTAACTTGTAAAAGCTGTCTACTGTTAAGGTTAATTTAGGTTTTTAAACAAGGAAAGACAGGCTTAGAAGGTATAGTTTTAGAAAATTGACTAAAAAAGGAGAAAATGCACTTTGACATGGCATGTTTCATAAAATCACTTTTTTGTTGCATTTCAGTGTCAACTGCTAACCTTCATAAAATATTTATTTCTGAACCGATTTTCAAAACTAGCAGGCGAAAATGCTCGTTTTAACTAGTAGAAAACAGAAATCCATTTAAAGTGGAATTGGGAAAAAAAATGTTAATCCTTAAGGTAGCAATACACAGTTAGAAGTTTAGTTTCGCATTATGGCCCCTGTGAATTTTTTAAATATGAAAGTTTTTGTACAATAAAATTGATTTTTAGATAATTGAAGAATAATATAGCCTTCTTAGTGGGTTTATATGAACATTTAGATTGATTTGAACATGTTTTATAGGCCATTTCAATGATTGACAGTCCGTATTTTCCTATCCGTACCGTACATAGGTCCATAAATTATTGTAGTGTTTATCAACAAAGATTTTGCGCTCGATCTTTTCAATTCAATTTTATGGAAAAACGAGCAGGAAGACATATGATTTTTTTTGGACCACTTGATAGATATAAACCTATGGATTCAGGAAAGGTATCACTGTAATTCATTGAAATTTTCCTTTAGACTAAATTTTGGAGACTTTTGTGACATGTTCACCCCCCTTTTTTGCTATATTTTGTATCTAAGAAATGCAGATTGTTGCCATGGTTACACCCAAAAGGGATTATATTTCACCCTTATGACCATTAGAAATCAAATCTATGGAAGATTCTCTTTCTACAAGTATATACATGCAAAACACACATATAAAGCCTTCTTTGTTAGACAGGAGGGGAAAGAGGGTGTTTAAAAATTATGAGTGTCAATATTAAGTTTTTTTCCTAACTGTGTATTGCTACCTTATGGCATTTGACAAAGCAAATAATTGCCTTTTTTTTAGACAAACATACCACAAAACTATTGATATTTAGGTTATAGATACAATTCTAAGGGAGAAACAACCTTTAGTATGACAATATATGTTAGTTTTGTTGTTTATTGTCCTTAGCAACCAATATAGACATTTTGACACAAAGACTTGGTTCCGTTATTAATTGATACTTTATTGGCTACCCCTTGGAAAAGAAGATTGCGCGTTATGTAGAAACCTTAGAAGGGAACGCTTTATATTTTTTCATGCGACTAAATCAAATTTATTATTTTAGCAAGTATAAAGTCACAATTTAGCATGAATTAAGCCCAATTTTTTCCCCGCTGTTATAAATAAATTCAGTATTGACTAAATTTTAACCAAGGCCTTGGTATGGTAATACACAACAAAATTGACATTCTAGAGCTTTAAAATAGCTTTAACTTGTAAAAGCTGTCTACTGTTAAGGTTAATTTAGGTTTTTAAACAAGGAAAGACAGGCTTAGAAGGTATAGTTTTAGAAAATTGACTAAAAAAGGAGAAAATGCACTTTGACATGGCATGTTTCATAAAATCACTTTTTTGTTGCATTTCAGTGTCAACTGCTAACCTTCATAAAATATTTATTTCTGAACCGATTTTCAAAACTAGCAGGCGAAAATGCTCGTTTTAACTAGTAGAAAACAGAAATCCATTTAAAGTGGAATTGGGAAAAAAAATGTTAATCCTTAAGGTAGCAATACACAGTTAGAAGTTTAGTTTCGCATTATGGCCCCTGTGAATTTTTTAAATATGAAAGTTTTTGTACAATAAAATTGATTTTTAGATAATTGAAGAATAATATAGCCTTCTTAGTGGGTTTATATGAACATTTAGATTGATTTGAACATGTTTTATAGGCCATTTCAATGATTGACAGTCCGTATTTTCCTATCCGTACCGTACATAGGTCCATAAATTATTGTAGTGTTTATCAACAAAGATTTTGCGCTCGATCTTTTCAATTCAATTTTATGGAAAAACGAGCAGGAAGACATATGATTTTTTTTGGACCACTTGATAGATATAAACCTATGGATTCAGGAAAGGTATCACTGTAATTCATTGAAATTTTCCTTTAGACTAAATTTTGGAGACTTTTGTGACATGTTCACCCCCCTTTTTTGCTATATTTTGTATCTAAGAAATGCAGATTGTTGCCATGGTTACACCCAAAAGGGATTATATTTCACCCTTATGACCATTAGAAATCAAATCTATGGAAGATTCTCTTTCTACAAGTATATACATGCAAAACACACATATAAAGCCTTCTTTGTTAGACAGGAGGGGAAAGAGGGTGTTTAAAAATTATGAGTGTCAATATTAAGTTTTTTTCCTAACTGTGTATTGCTACCTTATGGCATTTGACAAAGCAAATAATTGCCTTTTTTTTAGACAAACATACCACAAAACTATTGATATTTAGGTTATAGATACAATTCTAAGGGAGAAACAACCTTTAGTATGACAATATATGTTAGTTTTCTTGTTTATTGTCCTTAGCAACCAATATAGACATTTTGACACAAAGACTTGGTTCCGTTATTAATTGATACTTTATTGGCTACCCCTTGGAAAAGAAGATTGCGCGTTATGTAGAAACCTTAGAAGGGAACGCTTTATATTTTTTCATGCGACTAAATCAAATTTATTATTTTAGCAAGTATAAAGTCACAATTTAGCATGAATTAAGCCCAATTTTTTCCCCGCTGTTATAAATAAATTCAGTATTGACTAAATTTTAACCAAGGCCTTGGTATGGTAATACACAACAAAATTGACATTCTAGAGCTTTAAAATAGCTTTAACTTGTAAAAGCTGTCTACTGTTAAGGTTAATTTAGGTTTTTAAACAAGGAAAGACAGGCTTAGAAGGTATAGTTTTAGAAAATTGACTAAAAAAGGAGAAAATGCACTTTGACATGGCATGTTTCATAAAATCACTTTTTTGTTGCATTTCAGTGTCAACTGCTAACCTTCATAAAATATTTATTTCTGAACCGATTTTCAAAACTAGCAGGCGAAAATGCTCGTTTTAACTAGTAGAAAACAGAAATCCATTTAAAGTGGAATTGGGAAAAAAAATGTTAATCCTTAAGGTAGCAATACACAGTTAGAAGTTTAGTTTCGCATTATGGCCCCTGTGAATTTTTTAAATATGAAAGTTTTTGTACAATAAAATTGATTTTTAGATAATTGAAGAATAATATAGCCTTCTTAGTGGGTTTATATGAACATTTAGATTGATTTGAACATGTTTTATAGGCCATTTCAATGATTGACAGTCCGTATTTTCCTATCCGTACCGTACATAGGTCCATAAATTATTGTAGTGTTTATCAACAAAGATTTTGCGCTCGATCTTTTCAATTCAATTTTATGGAAAAACGAGCAGGAAGACATATGATTTTTTTTGGACCACTTGATAGATATAAACCTATGGATTCAGGAAAGGTATCACTGTAATTCATTGAAATTTTCCTTTAGACTAAATTTTGGAGACTTTTGTGACATGTTCACCCCCCTTTTTTGCTATATTTTGTATCTAAGAAATGCAGATTGTTGCCATGGTTACACCCAAAAGGGATTATATTTCACCCTTATGACCATTAGAAATCAAATCTATGGAAGATTCTCTTTCTACAAGTATATACATGCAAAACACACATATAAAGCCTTCTTTGTTAGACAGGAGGGGAAAGAGGGTGTTTAAAAATTATGAGTGTCAATATTAAGTTTTTTTCCTAACTGTGTATTGCTACCTTATGGCATTTGACAAAGCAAATAATTGCCTTTTTTTTAGACAAACATACCACAAAACTATTGATATTTAGGTTATAGATACAATTCTAAGGGAGAAACAACCTTTAGTATGACAATATATGTTAGTTTTGTTGTTTATTGTCCTTAGCAACCAATATAGACATTTTGACACAAAGACTTGGTTCCGTTATTAATTGATACTTTATTGGCTACCCCTTGGAAAAGAAGATTGCGCGTTATGTAGAAACCTTAGAAGGGAACGCTTTATATTTTTTCATGCGACTAAATCAAATTTATTATTTTAGCAAGTATAAAGTCACAATTTAGCATGAATTAAGCCCAATTTTTTCCCCGCTGTTATAAATAAATTCAGTATTGACTAAATTTTAACCAAGGCCTTGGTATGGTAATACACAACAAAATTGACATTCTAGAGCTTTAAAATAGCTTTAACTTGTAAAAGCTGTCTACTGTTAAGGTTAATTTAGGTTTTTAAACAAGGAAAGACAGGCTTAGAAGGTATAGTTTTAGAAAATTGACTAAAAAAGGAGAAAATGCACTTTGACATGGCATGTTTCATAAAATCACTTTTTTGTTGCATTTCAGTGTCAACTGCTAACCTTCATAAAATATTTATTTCTGAACCGATTTTCAAAACTAGCAGGCGAAAATGCTCGTTTTAACTAGTAGAAAACAGAAATCCATTTAAAGTGGAATTGGGAAAAAAAATGTTAATCCTTAAGGTAGCAATACACAGTTAGAAGTTTAGTTTCGCATTATGGCCCCTGTGAATTTTTTAAATATGAAAGTTTTTGTACAATAAAATTGATTTTTAGATAATTGAAGAATAATATAGCCTTCTTAGTGGGTTTATATGAACATTTAGATTGATTTGAACATGTTTTATAGGCCATTTCAATGATTGACAGTCCGTATTTTCCTATCCGTACCGTACATAGGTCCATAAATTATTGTAGTGTTTATCAACAAAGATTTTGCGCTCGATCTTTTCAATTCAATTTTATGGAAAAACGAGCAGGAAGACATATGATTTTTTTTGGACCACTTGATAGATATAAACCTATGGATTCAGGAAAGGTATCACTGTAATTCATTGAAATTTTCCTTTAGACTAAATTTTGGAGACTTTTGTGACATGTTCACCCCCCTTTTTTGCTATATTTTGTATCTAAGAAATGCAGATTGTTGCCATGGTTACACCCAAAAGGGATTATATTTCACCCTTATGACCATTAGAAATCAAATCTATGGAAGATTCTCTTTCTACAAGTATATACATGCAAAACACACATATAAAGCCTTCTTTGTTAGACAGGAGGGGAAAGAGGGTGTTTAAAAATTATGAGTGTCAATATTAAGTTTTTTTCCTAACTGTGTATTGCTACCTTATGGCATTTGACAAAGCAAATAATTGCCTTTTTTTTAGACAAACATACCACAAAACTATTGATATTTAGGTTATAGATACAATTCTAAGGGAGAAACAACCTTTAGTATGACAATATATGTTAGTTTTGTTGTTTATTGTCCTTAGCAACCAATATAGACATTTTGACACAAAGACTTGGTTCCGTTATTAATTGATACTTTATTGGCTACCCCTTGGAAAAGAAGATTGCGCGTTATGTAGAAACCTTAGAAGGGAACGCTTTATATTTTTTCATGCGACTAAATCAAATTTATTATTTTAGCAAGTATAAAGTCACAATTTAGCATGAATTAAGCCCAATTTTTTCCCCGCTGTTATAAATAAATTCAGTATTGACTAAATTTTAACCAAGGCCTTGGTATGGTAATACACAACAAAATTGACATTCTAGAGCTTTAAAATAGCTTTAACTTGTAAAAGCTGTCTACTGTTAAGGTTAATTTAGGTTTTTAAACAAGGAAAGACAGGCTTAGAAGGTATAGTTTTAGAAAATTGACTAAAAAAGGAGAAAATGCACTTTGACATGGCATGTTTCATAAAATCACTTTTTTGTTGCATTTCAGTGTCAACTGCTAACCTTCATAAAATATTTATTTCTGAACCGATTTTCAAAACTAGCAGGCGAAAATGCTCGTTTTAACTAGTAGAAAACAGAAATCCATTTAAAGTGGAATTGGGAAAAAAAATGTTAATCCTTAAGGTAGCAATACACAGTTAGAAGTTTAGTTTCGCATTATGGCCCCTGTGAATTTTTTAAATATGAAAGTTTTTGTACAATAAAATTGATTTTTAGATAATTGAAGAATAATATAGCCTTCTTAGTGGGTTTATATGAACATTTAGATTGATTTGAACATGTTTTATAGGCCATTTCAATGATTGACAGTCCGTATTTTCCTATCCGTACCGTACATAGGTCCATAAATTATTGTAGTGTTTATCAACAAAGATTTTGCGCTCGATCTTTTCAATTCAATTTTATGGAAAAACGAGCAGGAAGACATATGATTTTTTTTGGACCACTTGATAGATATAAACCTATGGATTCAGGAAAGGTATCACTGTAATTCATTGAAATTTTCCTTTAGACTAAATTTTGGAGACTTTTGTGACATGTTCACCCCCCTTTTTTGCTATATTTTGTATCTAAGAAATGCAGATTGTTGCCATGGTTACACCCAAAAGGGATTATATTTCACCCTTATGACCATTAGAAATCAAATCTATGGAAGATTCTCTTTCTACAAGTATATACATGCAAAACACACATATAAAGCCTTCTTTGTTAGACAGGAGGGGAAAGAGGGTGTTTAAAAATTATGAGTGTCAATATTAAGTTTTTTTCCTAACTGTGTATTGCTACCTTAACGGATGCATAACGGACACACACCGGATATGCAACGTACGAGAAACGGACACGTAACGGACAGAACGGATGTCGAACGTACATCCAACGGACGAGTACCGCATAAAACGGACACCTAACGGAAGCGCACCGGATAAAACAGATGAACAAGATATACGGAAAAATCAAAGGCGACAATAATAATACATGTAAATCGAATAAATATTCAAAATGTTTCTGTGTAACTGGTTTTGGTTTGTTCTTCAAAAAATCCGCCAAAGGGCAGTGCCTGGCCTGAATAAGAACTGCTTGATTGTGAAGGCGTGCCTATACTCTAAGATCGATTATGAATAATAAGAATTCATGAACCTTAAGAAATCTGACATACCAATAATGGCATTTCTAAATTTTCAATTGGCATTTATCCGTTTCAGATCCGTTCATCATCCGTTTTATCCGTTATACGTCCGGTAGAAGTCCGTTTCTCATCCGTTCAACATCCGTCTTATCCGTTAAACGTCCGGTAGAAGTCCGTTGGTGAATTTATCTTCCAGACCTCCAACGGATGTATAACGGACACGTAACGGATACAAAACGGAAACGAAACGGACGCCTAACGGATGTTCAACGGACATTTTATCCGTTGGACGTCCGTTCAAAGTTTTGAACATGCTCAAAATTTTCCACCGGACAGAACGGACGTCGACGGGTAAAACGTACGCTTAACGGACATGCAACGGACATGGGCGGACGTCTAACGGATAAGAACGGACGTCTAACGGACATGAACGGATTGAAAAAAAGTTATCCGTTAGGCGTCCGTTCGAGCTATCCGGTAAGGTGTGATCGAGGCTTATAGATTGAAATGTAACACAACTTTAAGTATTTTATATAAGTAATTTATTTCACCTGCACTAAAGAAATGGGAGAATGCATTCAAAGCTATCTCTCTAGATTGATATTTTTCAAATCAGGTCAAATATATACACAGTCTTTTCGCTAGACAAGCTAAAAATTAAGTACGGTTTATCGTTTGTTCGCGAGTACTAAATATTGAACACCGTAACGTTTCGGTTCATTGTATTACCTACGTCACAGATTTGCCCCATTTATCTGTATATCAATCTTTTGTTATGTATAATTAATATACTTTGACGTGTAAAATTCGTGCCAGCTAAACATACAGACCTTCTTATAAGGAAACATCGGTAATAAAAATATATACTACAGTAAAAATGTCAAGTACAATTTAACAACACAACTATACCAAAGCGAAGAATTTTAAATACACAGTAATTTTCTTTATGAATACTTTTTAAAATAGCTTGTTGAAAATAAATAATATTGACAATTGCTTTACGACTAAAGTTCCTATTTATTTTAAAAACAATTTAAAATTTATTTGCTATCTGTTAAACTATAATGCGGTAGGTTGTACTATGTGCGTTGCCATCAAGAAAGGTTTATGTTAAGAACAGAGGTGGTTAAAGTACGAAAGATTGGAAGGGCACATTATTTAAATTCACCATTTCTACTATGTCATGTGACTGTCTTACGTACAATTTGACGTTTTGACTTCTTACTTGACATGTCTTAATTCCAAATCGCCATTTTGCATTCCCAGGTTGACATTTCTAGCTTATAAAAGAAGGACAAAAGATACCAGAGGGAGAGTCAAACTCTTAGATAGAAAATAAACTGACAACGACATGGCTAAAAATAAAAAGACAAACAAACAAAAAATAGTACAGAAGACACAACACAGAAAACTACAGACTAAGCAACACGAACCCCACCAAAAACTGAAGTTGCAATTTCTAGTTTCGTTGTAGACATTTCTCAGGTCCAACTTGACATTTCTCAGTCCAAACTTGACAATTTCTAAGATCCAACTTGACATTTCTCAGTTTCAACTTAATTGACATGACTCAGTTTATACTTGACATTTTTTAGTTTCAACTTGACATTTTTTAGTTTAAACTAGATGTGCAGCTGAGAACCGTCAACAAGAAACTGAGCAATGTCAACTAAGTTGCGATAAATGTCAACATAGATGCGATAAATGTCAACATAATTGCGATAAATGTCAACTTAGATGCGATAAATGTCAACTTAGGTACGATAAATGTCAACTTAAATGCGATAAATGTCACAATAGATGCGATAAATGCAACTTAGATGCGATAAATGTCAACTTAGTTACGATAAATGTCAACTTAAATGCGATAAATGTCAACGTAGATGCGTTAAATGTTAACAAAGATGTGTTAAATGTCAACTTAGGTACGATAAATGTCAACTTAAATGCGATAAATGTCAACATAGATGCGATAAATGCAACTTAGATGCGATAAATGTCAACTTAGTTACGACAAATGTCAAATAAAATGCGATAAATGTCAACAACGATGCGTTAAATCTCAACATAGATGCGATAAATGTCAACTTAGATGCAACAAATGTCAACTTTAATGCGATAAATGTCAACATAGATGCAATAAATGTCAACTCAGATGCGCGATAAATGTCGATTTAGGTACGATAAATGTCAACTTAAATGCGATAAATTTCAACTCAGATGCGATAAATGTCAACGTGCATGCGTTAAATGATAACTTAGATGCGATAAATGTCAACTTAGAGGCGACAAATGTCAAATTAAATGCGATAAATGTCAACGTAGATGCGTTAAATGTTAACAAAGATGTGTTAAATGTGATATGTGTCAACTAAGATTCGATAAATGTCAATTTAGAATCAATAAATGTCAACATAGATGCGATAAATGTCAACTTAGATGCGATAAATGTCAATTTAGGTACGATAAATGTCAACTTAAATGCGATAAATTTCAACTCAGATGCGATAAATGTCAACGTAGATGTGTTAAATGTTAACAAAGATGCGTTAAATGTTAACAAAGATGCGATAAATGTCAACTTAGATGCGACAAATGTCAAATAAAATGCGATAAATGTCAACAACGATGCGTTAAATCTCAACATAGATGCGATAAATGTCAACTCAGATGCGCAATAAATGTCAACTTAGATGCGATAAATGTCAACATAGATGCGATAAATGTCAACTTAGATGCGATAAATGTCAACTTAGATGCGACAAATGTCAACTTTAATGCGATAAACTTAAATGCGATAAATGTCAACTTAGATGCGATGAATGTCAACTTAGATGCGACAAACGTCAATTTAAATGCGATAAATGTCAACTTGGATATGATAAATGTCAACTTAGATGCGATAAATGTCAAGTCAGAATTGAGAAATTGTGTCCCTACCTGTCGTCCGTGTACTAAAACAATTTGAACGGCATTGTGTTCTTTTCATAATGCGATAAATGTCAACTTAGATGCAATAAATGTCAACTCAGAAGCGCGATAAATGTCGACTTAGGTACGATAAATGTCAACTCAAATGCGATAAATTTCAACTCAGATGCGATAAATGTCAACGTGCATGCGTTAAATGATAACATAGATGCGATAAATGTCAACTTAGATGCGACAAATGTCAAATTAAATGCGATAAATGTCAACTTAGATGCGTTAAATGTCAACAAAGATACGATAAATGTCAACTTAGATGCGACAAGTGTCAACTTTAATGCGATAAATGTCAACATAGATGCGATAAATGTCAACTCAGATGCGCAATAAATGTCAACTTAGATGCAATAAATGTCAACTTAGATGCGTTAAATGTCAACAAAGATACGATAAATGTCAACTTAGATGCGACAAGTGTCAACTTTAATGCGATAAATGTCAACATAGATGCGATAAATGTCAACTCAGATGCGCAATAAATGTCAACTTAGATGCAATAAATGTCAACTTAGATGCGATAAATGTCAACATAGATGCGATAAATGTCAACTTAGATGCGATAAATGTCAACTTAGATGCGACAAATGTCAACTTTAATGCGATAAACTTAAATGCGATAAATGTCAACTTAGATGCGATAAATGTCAACTTAGATGCGACAAACGTCAATTTAAATGGGATAAATGTCAACTTGGATATGATAAATGTCAACTTAGATGCGATAAATGTCAAGTCAGAATTAAGAAATTTTGTCCCTACCTGTCGTCCGTGTACTAAAGCAATTTGAACGGCATTGTGTTCTTTTCATAAATGCTCATAAATCTGTTGTAAAAGAAGGGTGCGAGATATGAAGGTTTCAATCTACAAGAAAACAAAAATTTAGAAACATAGTCAGGACTTATGGCTTCAGTCTTTCAGTGGAACTTTCTCCTATATCTTCCTATCAACATACCCTTCTAATTCCACTGTAATATTGAACCCAAGTATAAGAACCTTCTGGTACAAACGAGAGATCAATTTTTTAAATAATTCGGTATCACGCAGTTATACTACTTTGATGATATTTTAACAAAGGTGCATTGTAGTTAGAAACGTGTGTCCTATATAATCGTATATAATAACCTCTTAACCCCGTACGATATATCTCAATACCGTCTGTCATGTAAGACACACACATAATAAAGACCATTTAAAACTACATTCAAAATCAACCAATCTTATAAGACCTACTTAAATAAATTAACTAACAAGATACTAATTAAGATATCGAATTCATTTAGAGAGATAGACCAAATATTTGTCTATATATTTTATTATATGTTTACCTGCTTGTTCAAAAGATCATTGCTTGCAGTTAATTATTACACCTTAACATTACCGATATATCTGTTACTGTTGAATCAGTTACGTAGTACAATCAAGATTATACAAACAATTGCAGCTATGGTGAAAAATCATGTTTGAAACTGTTTACATTTAACAAATAAGGATAGGGTTAAAACGGACAAAACTAGTTTTAACCCAGTCAAATATTAATTGCACTGTCTGAAATCAGGATCTGCGACAATGGTTGACTTTTCCGTAATATTTTTCTGCTTTTTTCCCTTTAAGTAATTTGCTGAGATGGACAGATCTAGATAGCCTTGGACTAACTGTGTAGACACATGTCTTTCTTCTATTGACTATTTTTCAATGTATCTCGGACATCTATTTATTTTGTGTACTACAGTTAAATAATTTGAGATGTATGACAAAGTCCATGTCATTCCCAAAGTCAACCTAAAAAATGATCAAGATGAAAAAATAAAATAAGAGATTCAAAAGTACATAAAATGAGTAAATGTCATTGATTTTACCATGCAGTTTAATTATTGCTGTACAGAAGGACAAGCGTACGAACGACAAAACGAATAGACGAGACATACGTATGTTACCCGAGCTATAGAAAGAAGTGGTTTAACTTAATAAAATGCGTAAAGAGATAAATTAATTAAGGATATACTCGTGCCACTGAATTATGTGCATCTGGCACAACTGGTGCATCTGATGTGATAAGCGAGTAGCTTGATTTGTTATTAAAAGAAAGGGAAGCTAGGAATGTGAAAATATAATACAATTTGCTTTCAAATAACGTGTGTAAATTTCGATGTTTACAGCCAAATTACGGTTTGATAAAGTAGTGTGTATATGATGTCGGAAATGACCGTCTTAATCTTATGAAATCATTTATGTTTTCCACAGATGAGCATCCGTTATGTTCAAACATTTGTCGGTTTGAATAAAGTATTGTAAACAATTGTGACATTATAACCACACATAAGGACGTTTTTTCCTGAAACTGAAAATAAAAACAATTTTGATAAATGGCCAATTGTCAAGCAACGACAATATTATAATCTAGAGATTTCTTCCGGTGTTTTTATCACAATTGGGTGCAGGGGTGTTTATTTGGTTTCTGTTTCGTTGACGTATGCATATTTTGCAAACTCAATTTTTTCAAAAATGAGGTGGCATGAAGATAACAAAAAAAAGGAAAGATAAAAAAACGTTAAAAACGGAAAATGATACACGAAGGACGAACAAAAATGATGACCTATAAATACTAGACGAATAGACAGATAGCAGTCTACAAGAGATACGCACAAATCTAACGATTTTTTGTTAGAAATTGCACGACAATCTCACCGAAAAATGTGTTCCATATAGGAAGGGAAGAGAAAGCCCGAAAAAGTTAAGTGTATTTCTATGTTCCTGTGACCTTTACATAGGAGTTAAGAGCATTTCTATATCCCTGTGACCTTTATACAGGAGTTAAGTGCATTTCTATGGCCCTGTGACCTTGATATAATAGCAAAGTGCATTTATATGGTCCTGTGACCTTTTTATAGAAGTTAAGTGCATTTATATGGCCCTGTGACCTTGGTATAATAGCAAAGTGCATTTATATGGCCCTGTGACCTTTAAATAGGAGCAAAGTGCATTTATATGGCCCTGTGACCTTTATATAGGATTTAAGTGCATTTCTATGACCCTGTGACCTTGATATAATAGCAAAGTGTATTTATATGGTCCTGTGACCTTTATATAGGAGTTAAGGGCATTTCTATGGTCCTGTGACCTTGATATATGAGTTTAGTGTATTTCTATGGCACTGTAACCTTGATATAATAGCAAAGTGCATTTTTATGGCCCTGTGACCTTTATATAGGAGTTCTGTGCATTTCGATGGTCATTAATTGGACCTTAATATAAGTGTTTATAATCATGAATCGAACTTTCAGGGTTTCTTTTTTACATTATTCTATTTTTCTCATACATATAGTATTTTTTTGTGTTGTTGTACAATATTCTTCATGTTTCTTTATTTGCATATTAAAAATATAATTATGACGTTTTATTACCTTGGTTGCAATGAATTACATTGATTTCCCAGTTAGATAAAAACCGATAATTTCACATGTGAAATAAACGTGGTTATTTCACTCTCTGACGTCATACAACAATAGGCGTTGTCAAGACGTCGATAACGTCGGATCAAAACAAATTGTCAATGCGTAGGAAAAAGATATAGTTCCTTACATTTTCTACATTAATTTCATAAAAAAAGCCATTTACCAATGTAATAAAAAGAATAACTAATCGCCGTATTTGAATATCAAAAATAAGACAACTTGTGACCGAATGCCGCTATGGATTAAACTCGTGCTGCGCACTCGTTTAATCCATGCGTCGTTCGGTCACGCGTTGTCTTATTTTTGATATTCAAATACGGCGATTAGTTATACTATAATTATTTGAACGATTTTATAACTCAAGTCCTACAAGACTTACACTAATCAGCACAAATGTCAAATATCATATTCATACCAATGCGGAGAACTTTGAAGATATTTTCTATGGAAAAAAATCGACACATGTCATTGACATATATATACTACAAATAGTTCGGTCATGACGTTTATACTTGAAAGTTATATTGAAATGTTAAATTCTTTTGTCAAAAATATCATGTTGATCTTATTATCGATTCTTGCTGATTAGTTATAGTCAAACAAAATATTATACGTTTACTTTCCTTATGACGGAATGGTGTTACCTAAATATTGAAAGTTTTTTAAATAAGTAAAAAATATTAAACAAAATGACGTGAATTACTTTCCGTTGATCGGCGGATAATTGGTTGTGTATTTATAGTGCGGGAGTTGGCGTGTTAAAACCGCGTTTTACATTTGAAAAGAGAGATAGGTTATACATCGTTTGGACAGCATCCCAACGACAACTAGATATCAACATACGGTCTCTAGCAACACACAAATTTATATACACTGTGTTAAACCAAAAATCGTCTGGCGTCCAGAGAAAAAAATGAATGATCAATCAGGAGACGTTTGAGCATTTATAATCAACACATAATCCCTTCCCTCAAAAAACAACATCAATCGGTAATATATAAGCAGAGAGATATTTCGTGGGAAAAGCGTGTGAAACAACGTCATATAAATAAAAGGATTTACAATACTTCTCTATCTTGGAAGAAGAAAGAGTTTTTAAACATCTCAAGTTATAGATATGTATACGGCGGTTTTACTATCATTCTGTAAATATTTCAAACTATATACTATATTAGAGCCTCAGTTTTTCAATAACAGTTACAAATATAAAAAAAAAAAGATGTGGCATCATTGTCAATGAGACAAGCCTCAACAAGAGACAAAATAACACAGAAATTAACAACTAAAGGTCACTGTACGGCCTTCAACAATGAGCAAAGCCTATACCGCATAGTCAGCTATAAATAGCCCCGAAATGACTAATGTAAAACGATTCAAACGAAGAAACTTCTGCACAAAATTTAACAAAAAACAAATATGTAACATATCAACCCTCCCCTAACCTGGGACAGTGGTGTAACATCATAAGAACGAACTATGAAAATCAGTTGAAAAAGGCTTTACTCATCAGATTGATAAAAAGAAATGCATATAACATAAACACAGAGTGGACGTGGCTGGGTACTTGTATATCCAAACAACAAAAAGACACTTAGTACTGATCAGAGAGTGTGTACAAAGTTTTGATTGTCATAAAAACTTAAATATTATCAATAATGAAATAGGTTACGCTAGGGAATCCTAAGCATTCATTTGTTTTCTTAACATTTGAATATTTTCAATAAAGGCTATTTTGATTCACAAATTTGGTTTTTATTCATGCTATTAGAGGATTGATAAATAATATCTATTTTAGGTTACAAAAATTAATCTTCTTTCGGAAAAGTTGCTTACACAGCTACTTTTGCATAGGTACTATTTCTGTACCAAAAATCTGTAGTACTGGAAATCTACTTTTAATATTCAGTACTATTTTGTTACTTATTGTAATATTTAGGTACCTGTATTTTACAGTACTTGATTTGTACTTGAAATTTAAGTACTACAGATTTTTTGTTACACGGTTACATTTTTAGCATTTTGAAAGTTTGTCTTCTTCACATTTTATAAAGTTATGATGTTCAAACATGGAATACTGTGATCATTTTAAGTATTGTTTTTGTACCAATATTTTAAGTACAAATCAAATAGTGGAAAATACAAGTACCTAAATATTACAATAATTCTAAAGTAAACAAATAGTACTAAATATTAAAAGAAAATGTCCACTACTACAGATTTTAAGTACAGAAATAGTACAGAAATAGTACCTATGCAAAAGTAGCTGTGTAGTTGTCTGATCTACTTAACGATATATATGTGTAAACGATTGAGTCAATTGGTGATATAATATTTTTTACATGTGAACCATTATTTCGCGGCAGAATACGCTCAAAACTTTTAGGAGGCTCTAGATGTGGTTTGCAGAATATTCATAGCGGACAAAAATATAAAGAAAAGATAAAATGGGAAGGAAATACAGAATAAAGTATAATCGACTTACTATAAGTTCAGTTTAACTCTGATAAATATTTGTCTCGCATCTCTAAACTTTATAATGAATAAGGATTCGAATGTAAAAGGCAAACTAAAAATTGGAAAAAAATAAGATCTGCTGAATATGTCTGAAACTTGTGTCACTGAACGCCAAACAGGCACCAATTGACCAATACAAATCTCTAGCTCCACATGAGGCTTAAGTAACAACTACATGTATGACTATGCAAAATAAGCTGTAAAATATTAAATATATTAAAAGATAAATCAAACCTCAAATTGAATTTTCCCTCTGAGTTGCTACATGTATATTTGTAAAAAAACAAATGTGCCTCAAATCGAAATTTAACATTTGTGTTGTCTGAATGGCGACTTTAAAGACAATGCACATGTAGTGAAGTCACTCTCTCTCTCTGCATGTGAATCCATTGTAATAACTGTGACATGTTGCAGACACCATTTCGATTACAGAAACTTAATCAGTTTAACCCGAATCAAATCCGCTAGAATGCAAAATTAACAATAAAACTGTAGAACAATAAACTCACAAAATAAATCGGGCTAATGTTTAACATGCTAAAACTATTCACCACATACTCCAGTTTGGTACAACTTCTTGAAATTTTACGTTTTTCGAAATTGTATGAATAAAAGAAAATGAAAGGTAAACGTCAATGAGACATCAACCCAACGAACAAATAACTAAACGACATAAAGAGGACAACACACTGTCTTAAGCAATATCCGTGTGTGCTAAACTTTAAATCGTCCAGAGTCTTTTCAAATTTGTAAAAAGAATTATCAGATACAATCAAAAGATCTTCAATTAACACCAAATTGAAAATAAAAAACAATTTAAAATTAATTTAATATTTTTGCTGTAAATTTACCTGATGTGATTTATAAAAAAATCCATTTATTCCATAAAATTTATTTTAAACGATTCAAAATAATAACATTCAAAACATCAAACAAAACAATAACAATAACAATCATTACGAATAGCATCAACGTTTTCACTTTGCAGGAATTTCAAAAAGTTTTGTTTCATAGAACGGTATGATGGAACAAGTCGTCGGTATTTTTATATGACAAGTTCCATATACCGCCATGCAGTCTGGTAATTTTGCAGAGAGTCTCGTCCACAGCCCGGTAACGGGACAGAACTTCCGGATCATATTATTGCACTTTCCATCACTATTACAGCCTCCTGCAAGAAGAATGCAATCATCGTCCGTGTACATCCCAAAGTCTTTACTTTTCATAATTTGGTTTTGACACCTCACAAAACAATTGTTACTTGGATCAAATCGAATAAAATCTCCTTCGTCTGAAGCCAGATAGATTTGTGAGTCAAGAACGCAAGCTTTGATTTGAGTAAACGATAATGGTATTTCAGCAACAATGTCTGTGCTCTTTTTCACCGGGTCAAACACGCAGACCACTGTCCTGTTTTGGCTGCAACCATCTTTATTTGTTGCTGCAGAAAAGATGTAAATGTTGTTGTCGTATAACACGCAGGCTGAATATGACATTTGACACTCGACCGGAAGTGTGGACACCGTTTTCCACGACCTTTGACAAACATTGTACTCTTCAATTTGACGAACTGTTTTGCCGTCAGATGTTCCACCGATTGCAAAGCAGAATTGATTGTGTGAAATTAAACTGAACTTTGAGCGACTATAGCGAAAATTTGAAAGCTTTTTATATTTATTCAGTACTGGGTCATATCTGTAGAAACATTTTCCAAACGACCAGTACACATACGGCGGGTGGTCTTCAGCATCCTGCATACAACAACACTGAAACTGTTTGCTAATTTTGTCCCCCTTTTTAATATTTCTGTAACATTTAACTTGTTCTGTTGAATCCAAAACAACAGTAGTTAACGCTCGTTTACCGCTTGTTGTATCGCAGGTGAAGAAAGTATTGAAGGTTTTACACGAGATTTTCTTTGTTTGAGATTGCGGTGCACCGGTTAGATCAGCGGATTTGAGTAGTGGATGTGTACTGTTTGAAAAATTGTTCTTGTACACCTGATGCGCGCTAGTTTGTAGAAATACCAAACCAAATTGTTCTGCTATGGCCAAATATTTCTGGCAGTTTACAGAATTTAGTGTCGACAGTAACTTTGATTCGCAAACTGATTTAAGATGATGACAATGTCGTGAGACAACTAAATAGTGTTCTATGTTCTCTATGTCTACTGTTTCTTGTTCAATAAGTCCTGTTCCAAAAAATCCGGCTATTTTATTTCTAACAAATTCCGGAAGATTTTGAACATATTCAGCAATGTTAATGTCAGGAACATTATCTTCGTGCAGATTTAAATCAGGTAAATTGCTAAGGTTTCCCTGGCATCCAGATTGTTCATCATTCTTCAAGGATTCGATTGTTCCCTGTCCATTCTGGCTATTGCTCGATACTATTGATCCTTTGGTCATGTCTGCACCTGTAAAAGGAAAATAAATACTATTATAAGAAAATATTTCTACATCTATATTTGTTTTATAAATTATTTAAAATATTGCATTTTTTTTTCTCCTGTAAGAATGCTAGAGAGAGAAAAAAAAAACAATTACTAAAAATATTATGTTACAAAAAAAATACTTTCCACAAAAATTGCATACACAGCTAATTGTGTACAAAAAATACCCGACTGTTTTCTTCGTACGATCTCAACATTAAATCCATGTTTATGTTTTTTTAATCCATGTTTATGTAAGTAAATATTTTTTATTTGCATTTATAACTTTGATAACACTTAATACCTTTTAAACATTTAAGTCACTCGGAAGTCAGTACGAGACTGTGCAGTATTACACCCAAACGTCACTTTAAATACTAGTATATACTTCCTTTTTGGCTAAGAGTCAAATGTTGGGAAAACCCCCATGGCAAAGACCCTGTAAAATATGACCTGATTTTATTTTTATATCAACTTATTAAATGAATCTTTCCAATAAACTCTAATTTTAGAACAGGCTAAAAAACGAATACAATGATCATCTGAATGCAGTTTTAAAAGAGAACAGACCGAAGTTTGATTGAACATGAATCGATATGAAAACGTAAAATACGAAAAAAATGTAATGTGTCTTTCCTTAACAAATGATCATTAAAGACTACAGTACTAGGAAGCAAACTGCTTATAAATATTTGCCAGTATGTCTTAAGACAGGCTGTATTGTTTGGATCGGGCATACATATTACATAATACTGATCTGTCTTCTTAATGTTCCTGTTCCACAAGGATGTATTTTTACACTGAAATATTATTTTCTCTGTAAATCAAATCATCAGTCAATATTAACATTGAATAATTTTTACAGGAATTTTAATTATAGATTTTGGCAATTATAACTGAAAATGTGAAGATAAAAAAATATTATTAAATACAGATGTTAAGCCCAATCAAAACTATCCAAAACATTTTTCATTGTCATTTTGTTCAGTGTCTTTTGTTACCTATTCTGACATCGGACTTGGACTTCTTTTAAACTGAGTTTTACTTTGCGTATAGCTGTGTTTTTGTGTTTTTCTACTTTGGCTAGACGTATTTTACATTAGCTTAAGGTATAGGGGGAGGGTTGAAATCTCAAAAACCTTGTGTTAACACCCCCCCCCCCCCCGCATTTTTGCGCCTATCCCAAGTCAGGAGTCTCTGACCTCTGTTAGTCTTGTATGACTTTTAATTTTAGTTTCTTTAATATATTTTGGAGTTTAGTATATACGTCCATTATCATGTTTAAGGGGCCAGCTAAAGCACGCCTCCGGGTGTATTGAAGACCCATGGGTGGCCTTCGGCTGTTATCTGCTCTTTGGTCGAGTTGTTGTCTTTTTAACACATTCCCCATTTCCATTCTCAATTTTATCATATATCGAACCTTAATTAGAAAAATATATACAGCTAACCTGTCAGTTGTATCTTCTTTGCTTTACGCCGACCAAGTTTGTAGATCCAAAAATAAATTACGCATTTTTCATAACAATCTTATAATTCACCCAAGACCTCACGAGGAAGGACATGCACAATTGCAGAATTGTTTCGCTTTTCGTCTGATAAAATATTTTGGGTATTCCCTATAAATACGTGTAGTGCTTCCTATAATCTAGACTAAATTCGTCCTTAAGTATATTTTAAGAGAGAAAACAACCTTCGTGTATTAAAACAGTTTTTTCCAATAATTATTATAACTTTAATTATGAAATCGTTGTTCCGACACACAAATTCAGGAACTATTCTGTTCATAAAATATCTTTTATACTTAAAAAAGTCAACATAGTTTCAGTACACTATTTTTTAGTGTACAGAATCTGTTATTTGGGTATATCAAATGACTAAAAGAGTTTTTTTGAAGCATAAAAATATAAAAAAAAATTAAGTGATTATCAGAGGTTTAAATATATACTAGTACTAGTATCGTGTAAATTTAAATAAAATACATTAAAGTTGAAAAAGTAAGGATACGCAAATATCAGTCTTTCAATGTTTTTGTTTGGATGGACATATATAATATAGTGACGTTATCGGAGCCTCGGAGACGGGGAAATGTCGTTAAACAACAGACAAAAATAACCTCTGGTCTTATAAAACAGGTTAAATATCATGTATAAAATAAAGTTGAAAAAGTAAGAATACGAAAAAATATCTATTGTTCAATATATTGTTGTCTGGCTGTGTATATTTATAACTTGCCTTAAAGTACAGATAGAAACCCCCCCCCCCCCCCAAAAAAAAAAATTTTTTTTAGGCTCACTTAAAGGAGTAGGTTCAGTAAGACCCCTTTTTGGCCCCAAAATACAGCAGTTTTACAAAATTGTTAAAATGTAAACCTTTAGTTATTTATTGGACAGTAGAATGCTTCTGCTACATAAATATGGGCTGTTTTTGACAATACAATGCACATATATATCCGGTACTAGCACCATTAAGTCATGCTAAATTACTGAAATCCTCATAATTCTAGCATTTTAGTTAAATTTTAGACGGTTTTCGTGTAAAACGAAAGTGGCCGCATTCGTGTTCATCCTTAATATTGAAATGTAAGTTGTATTTTATGATAATACATAACATATATAAAGGTTGAGGATGAACACGGATGCGGCCACTTTCATTTTTACTAAAAAAAACATCTGAAAAGTGACATTTTTCGGCATATTAGGTAGATTTTTCATATTTGAGCTTGAATCGGATCGTTTTTAATGACTAAATCTGTTAAAATCTTTCACATAAACTAATTAATTAAAAAAAAATAGACAGTTAAGTGTTTAAAAAGTGGTCAAAATCTTTCGTCAGATGAACCTGAAATTTGAGGCCAAAATCGGTCCTTACCGGACCTACTCCTTTCTATTTTGTCTCTTGAATTTTTTCTGGACTTTTAGAACAGGTAAAAAGCATTTCAAAATTGTGTAGAGGATTTTTCAAAAACATGTATACTGATTTTAGAGTAAGGGTTTGACGCTATAATAGGTCTATAACCGTTCTAAAAAATTGCTAGCCCCTGCTTTAAAAGAATTAAACCCACCACGAAACCGAAGCCCCAAGAGAGATGAAATTAAATAACAATCGTTATGCATAACATGAACGGCATAAATTTAACTGCACCAGGTATGCATTTGAGCAATAAATGTCTCTCAAAGTTTATAACATATCTTATAATTTATAAGATATCTCATGAAAGAGGGACGAAAGATACCAAAGGGACAGTCAAACTCATAAATCTAAAACAAACTGACAACGCCATGGCTAAAAATGAAAAAGGCAAACAAAACACAGCACACATGACACAACATAGAAAACTAAAGAATAAACAACACGAACCCCCCAAAACACTAGGGGTGATCTCAGGTTCTCCGGAAGGGTAAGCAGATCCTGCTCCACATGTGGCACCCGTCGTGTTGCTTATGTGATTAAAAATCCGGTAAATAGTCTAATTCGGTAGGTCACATTCATGAAAGGGAAGGGGATTGTAGTTACGACGTAAGGAACATATCCGATATAATTTGTGAAACGGTTATTCCATAACGGTCAACCAACTCGTGATGGCGTCCGTAAAATTTACGAAGGGATGATTTTGGTTTAATAGCTTCCTTGTGAGCAACAACCCTCTATCAAGAAAATCATAATAGGAAATGCAAGCACGGGAATATCGTATAAATTGGGAGATATATACCCCGTATGCAGGTGCTGCTAGAATGTTGCTACTTAGAAATGGAAAGTTCACAATTGGAAAGCTGAAATCATCTCTTTTGTCGTAAAGTTTTGTTTTCAACCGACCCTCATTGTCAATTTCTAGATGTAAGTCAAGATATGAGGCCGACTTAACTGTATCTGTGGTATCCTTTATCTCTAGCTCGATGGGATAGATGCGTTCCACATAGTCACCAAATTTTGAATTATTTAGTGAAAGAACATCATCTATATAGCGGAAAGTAGAGTCAAAGGATATTGCTAACTTATCTTTCTTCCTAAGAAGTTCCTGCGTAAAGGCAGCCTCATAATAATAAAGAAACAAGTCGGCAAGTAGAGGGGCACAGTTTGTTCCCATTGGAATGCCGACAGTCTGTTGAAAAACACGTCCTCCGAACGTAACAAATATGTTGTCAATCAAGAAATCAAGCATCTTGATAATATCAGTTTCAGAGAATTTTTTGTTTCAATCAGAGTGGTCCTTTACAAAGTAGGATTTATCCCTCCCTAAGACAAGATACTTCTATCTACGTTGGCCATTCTAATTTATAAAGCAAAGCAATACCAACTCTTTCCATTTGTCTCTTAGTTCATAAAGTAGGCACTGGCTACGATTACATTGAAAGTAACCATAATTAAAAAGTTATTGTTACATTGGAGACTAATTGCCGGAATGCAGGCCTGGGCAAGGAACTGATTAATTGCGAATGTAACAATAATATAAGTGTCTACGGTTACATTGTGGTTTTGTTATGTTAATGCACTTCGATTATACTGGGTATAGTACTATGTAATAAAATAAAACTTGAACACGTTTATTTGAAATTTTTCAATATTGCAAATATATATGTTTTAAATATTTATTTACAAAGGCAGTTTCCACAGTAAATGTCACTGATAAGTTTTATGAAGACGAAACGCGCGTCTGACGCAAATAACAAATTTCAATCTTGGTATCTGTGATGAGTTTATTTACAATATCTTTCAATCTAACGTAACAATACACAATGTATAACCGTAAACCTTGCATCCAGCGATTAGTCTCCGATGTAACATTAACATTGTTATTATTGTTACATTGCAATGTAACCGTAGCCAGTGCCTATAAAGTATCCATCATACAATTGGTCACACAACACATGCAATTTGGCTGGTATAAAGTAGATCAAAGTAGTCAACGTACAATACAATAATTACACCTAACAATGAAGTATTGTGTTTTAAGTATCATTGATACACATTTTCTCACATATATTGAGGTAATTTTGATACTTTTAAACTTGATAAAATCAAAACTGCACACGAGGAACTTATTTTTTATCTTAAATCATCTAAATTGAAGTATTTAGTAACTAAAATTGTACAAATAATAAGTTAAGGAAACGTCAACTTTATGTGTTTATACAGTTCTGAAGTGACGCACTCATCTTAATTGAGGGTTTCTAACGAAAACCCATAGGCATTGACTTTCTGTTCAGCGGTGGTTTTCGAAAAAGGATCCACCAAAAAAGATAGGCTACTAGAATTTGGAGCATGTATTAAACCTCAAAAATGTTTCGCCTAAAAGGGTATACCTGGTTTGCTCATTCTGCTCTTGGATAGTTAGTGGCATACATTTTGTGTACAGAAACGCCAAGCAGAAAGACTCACTACACGACATATGAACGTCAAATGTTTCGTAATGTACTCATGGTTTTCTGAAGACACAAAAACAGTGAAAACAAGCCACATCATGAGTCATGCCCATGTGCCGTAACAAACTAAGGAACATAGTCTGAACAATTATAAAAATATGTGGTATGTTTGCCAATGAGACCGTAGACCAAGGGTCAATGTACAGCCTGCAACAGTTAGCAATATAGCAAGCTGTAAAAAGACTTAACATGTCAAATGTAAAACAATGCTAACGAGTAGACTAACGACCTTGGGTTATTACCTTACTAAACCTACTATGGTTTGTTTACCTTTCAGAAAGTGGTATGACCAGTATTTTCCACCAGGGTCATCTTCAAAAAGTATTTCCCTCTTCACTTTACTTCATCGTATCACAGCTTTTCGTATCGCGGTAGGTCTTTAAAAGATTCTTACAATATTGTGTATATACATGCTTGAAAATGGTCAAAACAGCAGTTTGAACAGATTCTGTCAAACTATGAGGATTTGTCACACTAATTGTTTTTAATATTGAAGGACATTCATAACTAAACCTGAAGAGCTAGGGCTTTTCTCCCCGGAGTTCTTTTCATTCGATTAGATAGGCAAATCATATTTTGAATAGCCCGATAGATGCTACTTATAGGACATGAAAATACGTCACATCATCTATGTCAATACCTTGAACAGGGCTGCGTTCAATATCGTAGCAGCTACGTAGTGCTACGTAGATTTTCACTATTGAACGTGTAGCTATATACTAGTTGGTACATAAGCTACGATATTGAACTCAACCCTGGTATTCCAAGACTATTGACTTTTTTGTTAACACCCATGTGTATAAGGTACCATACCACGTAATTTGTCAAGAAGCCAAATAATATCGGACAAAGCATAGGAAGAAGCTATAATTCAATTTTATAAGCAAATTTCTTCGATGCCAAATCTAACCAAAAAAAAGACAAAAAGTTGTAATTTTTTATCTATCAAAATCAAAGCAACAGCAACATTAAAGACTGAATAACGTTTTTATTTCATGAAAAAAGGTAAAATTGTTGAAATTTCAATTTCAAGTAGGATTTAACAACTTCTATAAATTGGCGTTGACTGTGAATGAAACAATACAAGGAAATAGGATCCACCTGTTTGGTGTCTATGACACAGGCGCTAGGGACATTGGTATTTCGTTAGTAAATTGAAAATTAGAAATTATATGCTTAGAGGGCAATAACACCTATAAGGCATCAATTTAAAACTACAGACATGTTGATGTATTTATAGATCTTATTGTACTGAACTTTTTTTTTCTGTGTTTTTTTTAATACAGTATTTGCCAAAAAAACTACGAAAATTGTTATAAAAAATAATTGTTTTATGACAGTTAACAAATTTTACCATGATTCTGAATTGTAGATATCTTAAAAGTTTTGCTGATCATATTAACAATTTGAAGATTCTCTCAGTCTATTCGATGTAGTTTCTGTAAATATTGGTAAAAATCATCCGTCATGGGTAATACCTCCTATAGGATTTATTAAAGATTTCAGTGATGTTTACCTATTTTTAGATCTTCTTTAGAGAAAAGTCAATACCTTAAGTTTACCCCTACATTCTATGTTTAGCAACAGTGGCCATGTTTGCTGATTAATCAAACCAAAGGATATTTTTAGATCTATTCTTTCGGGTACAATCTGGTATAAGTTGTTACTTTAAGCCCAGTAACGTGTATTTCAGATAAGTTTGTTCGAAAAGTTTACAACGATGACAGACTCCAAGTGAAGAAAAAAGTTCAAATGATTTCACATGCCATGGAGTTTTTTATCAACTTCCTCAAACTTATTATTTATATTTTAGTAAATTTGTTAACTGGGTCAAGTATGGTTATACACCTAGACAACTTTATGTACAACTTGAATATCCAAGTAGATGTTATAATACATTGCTTGACATGAAAAGGGAAATGCCTTCTTGTAATCTTGATCATATTGAAGTTATAAAGAGGTATAATGTAGATATGATGTAAAAAAAAAATCATCTTGTTGCACTATGTTGGTAAAGTTTGGACCATGTATGCAATTTAATTGTGAGGCCTGAAATATAATTGAGATGAGGTATACAATTAAGAAGAGCTTTAGAGTCAGTCACAATAAGACTTTAAGTGCAATTGATTACTCTGTCCAACGGAGAGAAAAAAATGCTACCTGCTTCCAAAAAAAAAGAAACCTGAATGTAAGGAAAACCAACAGTCTAATCTATATAAAATAAAAATAAATGGGGAATGTGTCCATGGGACACAAATGATGCGCCTCTTGCATATCATATAAAGTTAAAAAGGGACATAACTGAAGAACAGTAAAGTGATGCTATCCACATTTGTACTTGATCTGAGTTTTGTTGTAAAAAATATTGTGAATAAGTTTCATAAAATTAAGTTAAAGAAAACTTAGCTCAGATAACGGAAACGAACAATTCAGCACCTTTTCCGCTTGTAAAGGGACATAACTCTAGAACAATAAGAGTGACACCACCTAAATTCAAACTAAATCTATATTTGTAATAATAAGCAGTGTATAAGTTTCATAACATTTGGTTAGGGTTACTCTAGTTAGAGGAAGGACACGCAAAAATATTACCCAATTTTTCCATTTTTAAAGAGGCATAACTCTTGAACAGTTAAAGTGACACCACCAAAATTCAAACTTGATCTTTATTTTGTGGTAATAAGTATTGCAACAAGTTTCATAAGATTTGGTTGAGGCAAACTAAAGAAAGAGAACGGAAACAAACTTTGGGACATATAGAAGTACCTACATACAGACAAACAAGGTAAAAACTTACCGTCACCTCAGCTATGGCGGGGCATGAATGTTGGCTTTTGGTGAAAAAAATAGTAAGAAAGTACATGGGATTTTTTAGACACATGTTTACAGGTGCCAAATGTCAACAAAATACGATGAGACATTGGCCTGTCACATTGCCTCTTCCTATAAAAATTCGAATTTTGTCAAATTTCCTTCTCATGACGTCAAAATGGGTGTTTGAATATTGCGTAACATGCTTGCGAAAATATGTAAATTAAACAACCTCCGCAAGGATGGATCAATTTCATACTTTACAAAACGAAGAACCTCTTTGCATTGAGAAAAAAATCAGTGAAAAAATGTTTTTTTCATTTATACACCACAAAGGGGACTAGGGAATATAAATATAATCACCATTGGTCTTCCTCTGACCAGCAATAAAACCTTGTATGTTAGGTGTGAGGAAAGTACAAGTTTACAGCTGCGTCCAGTCAGAATGGGGACACTTAATCGAATGCCTCATGTAAAGTGAGTGCCACACTTTGCACCACAATAAGAGCCCTTGCAACAACTCTTTGAGGGCTTGATAGGTAACCTGTTTCAAGGCATAACTCCTGTCCCTATCCAGTATACCCTCATTATACCTGTGGCAGTCCAAATTTCTCCTACCTTCAACCTGCATGACCTCTATCGTATTTTTGTTCAATTATTCTCATCCTGTACATGCATGAACCATTTTCCACTGGACATCAAGCAACTGACAATCAACTATCAATCAATCTTCATTCGTGCTATTTCAAAAAATTCCCGAGTACAGTACTTTGTTCTTGCAAAATAAGTTGCAGCACCATATGTGTTTGGAAGGTTTATCCTCACCCAAAGGTGTTAAAAATTCAGAATATGACAGCTTTTTAAACTGATTTTTTATAGTTAAAATGCTTTTGTCGCCTATGTAAATAATAAGTACGACTGAGAACAGTTATTAGGTGGCACATTTCTTTAAGACAATAAACAAAATCAAAAAAATCCTACCTGCACTGTCTCAATAATATTTTCCCAGTGTGATACTACTTTTGGAATAAATTATATCAAAATTACAAAATCTTCATCAGCTTCAAGTCTAAATATAATTTATGTAAATAATTTATAAAAACTTCATCAGCTCCAAGTCAAAATATAATTTATGTAAATGGGTCTTGTATTCTTTTCTCCGTTTCGATCTGAAATACTAATTTTTAACCCTTTCTTAGCTGCACCAAATCAATACTTCATGACCCATTCTTTTTTTAGTGTTTAGTGTAATACATGGCAGGTAAAAGTAAACACTATATCAAAGATTTGTTTCATTAGAATTTATTGACTACATTGCACTGTACATAAAACACACATACATTCATACACAAGAGAAATGGCAACTTTCATCTAAATTCATATGTATTTAATTGGTGCAAGGGAGATAACTGTACATAAAACACACATACATTCATACACAAGAGAAATGGCATGTTATAACTTTCATCTAAATTCATATGTATTTAATTGGTGCAAGGGAGATAACTGTACATAAAACACACATACATTCATACACAAGAGAAATGGCATGTTATAACTTTCATCTAAATTCATATGTATTTAATTGGTGCAAGGGAGATAATCCTAAGATTCCAAAATAAAATGCCAACAAAAAATATAATGCTTTTTTTTTTTTAAATATACCTAATAACAAAACAGAGTTTTTAAAAATATACTTTATAACAAAACAGATTTTTTTTGTTAAATATAACATAAATGATTAAACTAGTACTTAAAAACTTTAAAACAGCACTTTAATTAATGAAAATTGTTTTAAAATGAAAGTTATAAATTAAAATGAATTGATGTTTGATGAACTGAAGAAAAATCAATCATTCATGCCAATCTAACTAAATTCAACTCCTGTGAACAGCTTTCATTCACACCACTAATCTCTCATTCTTTAAACCTTTACACACATTTATACTAAAACAGTTATGCATTACAATTGGTGGCAGCTGTCAATGAACCATCGTAGGTGGCAGGTTTGGCCGATCTTCTAACTTTTCATATTCTAAGTAAATCTCCTTATGAACTTTCCTCCAGTATTTTGTATCAAACACATAATATGTTCCCTGTTCATATGTACTTGTTTTAAGAATGGGATCTACACCAGGTGCTCTTGTGATCCAAACACGCTCTTCTTTGTGGTACCGCCAGTCTCGACTGTACCTGAAAACCCAGATTCATTAGATAATCTAACAATGTACTATGAATTAATGTATTTTTTCGTGGATACAAATTTTCCTGGTTATATGTAAACTTGCAATTTTGTGGATATTTAATTTTGGGGTTTGCCAAAGCCTGCATATACATGTATACGGTATGTTCTTATGGAAGACTTGTGTTTTGTGGAATTTTTAAATTCATAGTTTCCCTCTAACCTCAAAATCAACGAAAATTGGTATCCATCAATTATAATAAATTCAAAGTATACTTGACAACAATTCTGATTACTAGTATGTTCAAATAATAGCAGGATAAAATTTATCCTTAAAAAAATCTTACAATTTTGATAAGAAATTCTTTAATAGGAAAACAAAGGAAAATTGACTTTTTATAAATAAAATAGTCAAGTTGGAGAAAATAATAAAGTAAAGTTTATTTATGACAATAATTTGCTGTTTAGCCATAAATATTGAGCTTTTAGCCATACTCTAGAATGTTTCTAATTTCTGTTTAATTTCATTTAAGTTGGCAATTTAACTGTTACTGTAAACTGAATATCTTAATAAAAAACTTTTGAAATTACTCTTAATTTTAAAACTTTATCAATAAATGGAGAATGTGCAAAGGGACACAGATGACGCCCCCCTTTTGCATATCAGATAAAGTTAAAAAGAGACATAACTGAATGGTAAAAGTGATGCTTCCTAAATTTGTACTTGATCTGAGTTTTGTGGTAATACATATTGTCTAAAAGTTTCATACAATTTGGTTGAAGCTAACTTTAGTTAGAGAACAGAAACAAAAAATTCAGCAATTTTTCCTTTTGTAAAGGGGCATAACTCTAGAACAGTTAAATTGACACCACCAAAATTCAAACTTGATCTGTATTTTGTGGTAATAAGCATTGTGTATAAGTTTTATAGGATTTGATTGAGGCAAACTAAGTTAGAGAACTGAAACAAAAAACTCAGCAATTTTTCCATTTGTAAAGGAGCACAACTCTAAAAGGGTTACAGTGACACCACCAAAATTACACTTGATCTGTGTTTTGTGGTAATAAGTATAAGTTTCATAACATTTGGTTGATGCAAACTAAAGTTAGAGAAGGGAAACCAACTTTGGGATGTACGGAAGGATGGACAAGGGTAAAACTTAATGCCCCCTCTGCTGCAGCGGAAGCATAAAAAGTACTTACAATTCAGCAGCTGATGCTAACTGTAAAACATCTCCACCATTCATATAAAACAGGTAAAACAATAAATCTTCACCATATCTGTTTAACTTGATTGGTGCTAGCTGAAATCAAAAGACTTGGTTCAGAATACGCACAATGATTTTGATAAAGATTATTAAACTTAATTACGTCTAAATAAACTGTTAGTTTTTTTTTTGTTTTTTTTTTAAGAAAACAAATAATGAATATTTGTTGACATATAATCTTCATTCTGATAAACCTCTGTCATTACAATAGTATACAGAAGCAACATGTTATGAACAACACAGATATAATAGAAACTTTTTTGAAAATATAGATCAAGAGATTCAGCTAGGAAACATGCACAGAAGTTTATACAACTTTTAAATGTACAAAGTTTCTCCAAAATTCAGTTTTTGGGTCATATTTAAAACCTTCTTAAATGTATACAAATTGTGAGCCAAGACTGTGTTGAAGACTGTACTTTGGCTTATAATTGTTTACTTTTATCAATTGTGACTTTGATGGAGATTTGTCTCATTGGCACGCATACCAAATCTTCTTATGTCTATTTGTATGAGCAATTAACTTTTAAATTTAAACCACATATTTCAGATACAATTGTGTACCTTATCTGTGATATATGAAGTCCTACCTTGTCTCTGATGTATATATTGGTTAAATATTCAGCTGGAACATGGAAATCTGAAATACAAGAGAATCATAGTAAATCTACAGATTATTTCCCTGTTTTGCATAATAGCAATTTTTTATATCTCACATGCATTAAAACAGTGTTCAAAATCTTTTTTTTTCATAAATTTTAGTACAACTTTTCTAGATATTCATTTTTTCTAATAATGATTCAATTGTGTACATGCAGTATTTTTATTCTTAATATAAAAATATCTTATAGTTCAAAAATTACAAATACATATGTATGTACATGTGTTAAGTGAGAAATTTATGCATGAATCAATATCATGATGATCATGTATGTAAAATTCATGAGTCTACTTACTGTTAAAGCAGATAATTTTCATTTTGGTTTTTATTTTCATACATGGATATAACCAATGCAATTAAAACCTGCACGAAAAATTTACAAAAAATTAACATAACTTTCTCAAGTTTAAACTGCTGATACAGATATATGTCTCCCCTTTATGTTATTTAAGGGTATGAGGCAAATATTGAAATAAAACAGCAATACTTTAACATATAAACTATACAAAACAATCCAAAACAATGAACTTCTATAGAAACTAAAAATTGGCAATAATGATAAAACTGCATACCAAATATCATTGACTGATCATGATCATTAGAAATTCCCTTTGACCTTGCCTTCTGTCTTCACACAAACTTTAACATGTAAACAACAAAAGTTACAAAGTCAAAGAATAAACTATGTAAACATTTCCAAATCAATAGGCCTGTTTTTATTCAACTGCCTACCAAATATGATTGACCTAAACTGACTCTATAACAAATTTTAAAATGTGAACTAAGAAAATGTTTAATGTCCATAGACAATTACTGAAGGGGTGAGGTCAAAATATTTCTGTTGTAAGAGATGAGTGAGTTCTTATACAACTGCAAACCAAATATGATTGTCATGCAACAAGGGGTTCTTCTTGATCTGACCTAATCACAAACTAATACATTGTTGACAGCATAGCTGCCATTGATTGAAACAGCAACGCCTGAGACACCATTAATTAACAAATAAATCAATTAAAGAGACAAACCAACTTAATTTGTAACCTGCAATTATTGCCATTGTTACTCTTTTTGGAAAAATATTTTAACTGTAATTTGAACAGCAACAAATTATTTGTCATCAATGACATAAAAAATAGTTCCCTCAAAGTCTGAAGTTATCAACCTTGTAATGAAAATAAATACCCCATGAACATGCTTAATATACTACGATGTCATGAAAAGTAATATGTTATAACAATATTTTTACACTTATTTCTAACATTTATAAAAAAAACACATCATTGGTTGAGAAGTTACACAACCATATTCAGTCAAATTATACTGTTACTAATTGATAACTAGCAAAGGTAGACAACTCAAGGTAGACAGTTTATGTGAATTAAGAGGTTGTTAAAAATATTTAGTGTGTTAAATAAAAAATCAAAGCAGATACAGAAAAAAACAATTGTTCATAAAAAAACAAAGTAATTCACATTAATGAAAAGTGATTGCTATATTTTCCTCCAAAATGCTGTTCTAATGGTGACAAAAGAAATAAATCTTAAGTTATATTTAATAATCCAAAGCTTAACACAGGTCCTTGAACTTTGACACAAAATTTATTGATTTGTAGGTATAAAATGCAAATATTTTTTGTGGCGGTTCCCATATCGCACTTTTGAATATTATTAAAAATTAAAACATAGCAAAAATTTGATTGGTTTTGATATGACAGACCAAAATGTGAAGAGCGTATTCATAATTGGCAATTTGTAATGATAAAACAGTGTTTTAAAAATATTTCCAGGCAGTTTATCAAGAGGAAATCAGGAGTTTGAGATGCTTAATGGCTCATTATCACATGCTTTCTACTCAGGGGTTCAAAAATATATGTTTGATTTAAGATTCCAGACTCTAAAAGTTAAACAAAATTGCTGCCCAGTAGCCAAATGTCTCCCACTTTATAAATGAGAAATTAAATTAGGTGTCACATTGCGTCTTTGTGCTACAATGGTAAAAATATATAACATATAGGGGGCAATAATTGAAAGATTCTTGAAACTTTCAGAAATATATTCAGGTTATTAAAAAATTATTAAAGATTTTACATGTCAGAATGTCAGAATAATGAAAAAATATTTCATACAATTTTTTGCCCACAGAGTACCAATTAAGATTTAAAACGGAAAAATGTTTGACTTTAATTCAAAGCAAAAATAAATTGATCCCCCAATTTACTGTTTGTTGTAAGAGATAAGGTTGGGAGGTTAATTCATTTCAAACTGATATCAATATGGCCTAACAAAGAGTATTGTAGAAAAACATAGGCAAATTTTGCTCTCATAAACAATTGAATCCTGTCCCCAAAAAAGTGTAAATTTTCTCTTTCAAATCATTATATTTAAAAACTATGCCTATATTCATATTAATTAAATTTCTCCTGGAGTTCACATTTATTAGAGTTAACTGTTAAATCTATGTCATTTATCGCACCTCATGTGGATTTTGTCATTCTAACCTAACAAATGCAGATACTTTTACTTTAGATATTGTAAAAATATTTAACTAATTTTTCAAAGTATTATATCCTCCATTTTATAATGGAAGTAAAATAATGGCATTTCCAGTCCATAGGTTGGATGCAGAGTAGACCATCTTGAGAGCTTTATCTAATTTGTGTCTACTACCACTGCGGACAGGTAGAGATGACAAATTTCACCTGAGGTGTAGTGAAGTTTGAATTAAATTTTTAATTTGATGAAGGAATTTTATCCAATTTGTGTTCACTATCAGTGGACTGGTAGAGATGACAAAATTCACCTGAGGTGTAGTGTAGTTTGCATTTATGTTATTATCGATGACTTTTAACAGATCAAAATATTAGCTCTAATGAAAAAGTTAATGTGAAATTCATATTATTTCTATTTATGAAAAAATGCCTATGTATTGGCCAGCGAAATGATAGCTTTGATGGTACAAAGAAAAGGCAGGGGAGATAACTATTAACTATTTGTAAGCAAAGGGAGATAACTACTACTTTATACATATTATATTTTATATATGACATGTTAGACTGATGTTATGAATTATGAATTTATGACTATATTAATTGGAGGTTAAAAGAAAAATCAGTAAAATTCAAAAAATCTACACAAAAAAACCCTATCCTTTATCTTTTTCAGGGACAAAGGCATCTAACTGTCTAAGTAATAAAAGTTTCTTTTTTAAAACGAATTATCTGCTCTTTCTTTTTCTTTTTTTCCCCTTTTTTTCAATTCTAATGTATTTTTTGTGAGAAAAAAAATGTGAACACAACTTTTAACTGCAACAAAAAAAAGCTGTGAGGCCAACAATAGAATATTTTTTGTTTGCCATTTTCTGCCACAAAAAAACTAGCCAACAAATTGATGATTTTAAAGCCTGTATCTCCACACAATTTTTTGGACAATTTAAACAAATATCTTATTTTGGATTTTTTTATTAGATAGTCCAAAACTTAAATCAATCAAGCTAAAGCTAACAAAATAAACATTTCACATTATTCTTTTTTTATTCCATATTTTAGAAGCTATCCAAAATTATTATCACTTAAACCATGGCAAACAAAAATTGTTTCTAGAATGGCCTTAACAAACATACCACAATGAACCAAAAATTTGAACGTCTCTCTCAGTTATAGTCATTTTCTTTTCCAGTATAACTGTTCACAACTAGTATCAAGTTTATGACAAATAATTAAGATGGACTACCATTAAACATAGTTCAATGAAACATTTTTTTTACTTTTAACTGGACTATCAAAGATAGTACTTTCTGGATTGATTATCATTATGAAGTCCTGGTACTGTGGATTCATTTATTTTTGTAGGTACCAATTTTTTGTGGATTGAGGAAAACTGTCATTTTTGTGGATATTCAAAGTTGTAGTTTTGCAAAAGTCTGCAATTATCCCTATAAAAAATTGTCATTCTTATCCACATAATCAATTGATATCCACCAAATAAGAATAAATCCACAGTACTGGACAGTTTGTAAAATAAGAAGATGTGGTTCACATTGTGCAACTCGGTCACTAAAATCCAGGTATAAATTTAATGTCAACTACACTTACAGTTGTGAACAGTTATTCTAGGACACAGAATTACCTCCCCTGAGAACGACATTTATTTTTGGTTCAAAGTTGATGAAACAATGCGATTATATAACCATGCAATGATCACACTCATGTGATATATAAGCCAGTAAGCACAGCAAACACTTGATAAAAGCTGACCTATATCTTGAGGTCTGCATGGTGAATCGGCCCAAGGTGACTGAAAAGTACTGTACAGGTTTCTGAAGAAAACCAATCAGCATTTTACAAACTATTCCTTTATATACAATTTCACATTTTGGTAAAGATTCTCCAAAACATATTCATTGATTCAATCAATGCACAGTGTCCAATATCTGCCTAAGATTTAAAATTATCTAATGAGAATGTAAATTCCTATTTGTTTCTTTGTTTGATAGTTCTATTTTCAAACTGATATAGTCTTACAATTTTTGATGATGTTTTTTTTCCTTTTTATGACACCTTAATTTTTAGATTTCACAATTTGCACTGTATTCAATTGAAGATGATACATTTATTGGAGAACCTTTGTTAAATATATTTGTCATGTATACTGTTCATTTCAAATGTTTCTTTTTCTTTTCATTTTTTTTATTTCAATTGTTCTGTATTGTGAAACATGAGATAGAACAGCAACAGTGACAATCTTACTATATATTAGTAGAAATGTGAATCATTGTGTCTAATGATTCACATTTCATTCTTAATGTAAAACATCTGTTTATATAATCTAAATTTTTTTGGTCCATTTTCAAATCAAATTCCCCATTTTCCAACCAAAATATATATTATTCATAGGTCATTTTTCTTCTTACTTGTGTACCCTATACAAAAGAATTCAAATATATAAACAGATGAACACCATACAAATAAAGACGAGTTATTTTTATGTTGTACATTATGCTAACCTATATCCTGTGGGCGACACGGCAAATCTTTCCATGGCGACTGGAAAGTACTGTATAAATTTCTGTAAACACCAACAGCAATTAGTAAGTAAGATATTTATTTATACCTGTATTTGATCCCTGTTGTAGATTTTTTCTGACAAAGGGAGATAACTTAAATGTTTCTACTTTCACTTTCATTTCAAAGGTGGTGTATAAGAAAAAATATGACAAAAAATAGTGACTTATGCTTCGGCAGCGTTTCTACCTGTGTTTCAGGTCTCTTGTTCCAATACTTCTTTTCATAGTCTGTTTGAATGTTTTTGTAACTTTCACAAAACGCTTTTTATCTGTGATAAACTGTAGAACATAAGTTAGTTAAAAGTTTAGATTTCATATCTCTGAAAACAAATAAAAAAGATTTAAATTCTGCCATTTAGATGCTAATTGACATATACCAAGATTCTTCTTTAATTCCAAATAACTAAATCATTAAGGAAAATCGAAAGAAACATAAAAACAGCACCTATGTAAATTCTTTATGATACTAAATACCTCTGGTGCCAAATATTCTCACTTCATTACAAACCACTTACTTTAATTACTCTTTTGATTTATTTTTTTATTGATTTTTGGTGTTTTTACGCCACTTTTAAGCACCGCATTTGGGCTATTTCTTGGCGGCCAGTTTTTATTGGTGGAGGAAGCCGGAGTCCCTAGAAAAAAACATTGCCCTTCAATAGGAAAACTGACAATCCTAGTCAATTAAGATTGTAGTTGAGTGCACCTGCACGAGCGGGGTTCAAACTCACTTTTTTTTTATTACTTACTCGTATGACATTATCAAACACTTACTCAGGTGAGTTCAGATTTAGGCCTAAAGTTGTCAGATCTATTCCAGGAGCTAAGGCCACCAGGTTTGGGTCGTTCTCAGCAGCTCTGATGAATGTCAGCAACCCGACAATACCAAACTGGTCATTTACCATACCATTGGGAATATTGGACACAGTACCTGAAATTAACGGTTAGTAAAATGTAAAGATCATTAGGCAAAGTACAATAGTATGTGTGGTTCCCAACCCTAAAACTATTTTTGGTCACCTTTAAGAAAGCATTCTATACATTCCATATAAAAGATATGATTTGCCTTGTATTAGGATTTATCATGTACAAAGCACAGCAATATTTAGTACTGCATATGTAGTTAAACTAAAGATAAATGGCATTTGTCAAAACAACAGCGGTTTGACCTAACTGAAATCAGGTGCTCCAGCTGATAAAGGTCACAAGATAAACTGCCTAATACATGGTCTATCTCATATCAGGCCAGCTAAAATCTCTCAGCCAAAACGAGTGAAACTGTGAGCTACTGCTCACTGATGTATTCGGGACACAAGTTGATAATTTCAATAAGGCCAAAAAAAAAAATAGGTGTGTTTCCGGTCGCCCGACCGACCCTAATTTTTTGGCGCCGACCCTAACTTTTTTTTCCCGGAAAAAAAAAAAAAAAAAAAATTCGGATTTTTTTCGTTTTTTTCCGGAAACGGTTTTTGTTTAGTATAGCCTTTGAATGGCATCTTTTAAACGTTTGATTTCAAATAAAATTTTAATACAGTAAGCATTTGTGTAATACAGATTGAAGTCAAACAACGGCATGGCTTCTGCTATGGCCATCAGTCAAAGTGTGTTATCAATAACAATCGATGAGTGTCCACACAGGAACGAGAATATTTGCCTCACATTATTTGAATGTTTCGGTTGTTTCGATGTTTATAATTTGTTCAGAATTTTATAGGAATAAAATTGACAGTATAACAAGTTTACAATGTTTTGGCATTTACTTCTGACAGTCTTTTCGAATACAAGAGGGAAGCCAAACGTTCAATTTAGGATTAAATTTAATTTTAATATCTGATATTTGCTCAACCATAGCCCCAAAACTCAATTTGTAATTGATTTTCTTTTAAACAGCTAGTATATAATCAAAATTTCAAAGATTTTCACCCATCCCTCTATCATGTTATTAATATTTGGTATTTGTAGAAAAGCTGGCATCAGTTCTGTGAACTAAATTGTCTGAAAGAAACTGAAAATTGAAAATTTTATAAGCTGGAAGTCCTGGCCAAGTCTTCTGCAACTTTTGAACATGGACTATTCATATCTTGTATACTTTATACAATGAACTGATGAAAATAACCTGAAAGAATAACAAACTGATTATAAAAATACACAAAAAAAACCGAAGCAGGCCAGTAAAAAAAAAAAAAAAAAAAAAAAAATAAAAAATACCTACCTACCGACCCTGATTTTTTGGGGCATGCAACAGGAAACACACCTATTTTTTTTTTTGGCCTAATGTAAAAATATGTCAGTGTTCGGTTAACAGGAAGTTGTTGAGTGATGAATCTGAAGATACACCACACGATATGGCCCACTTATATAAACCCTGAAACCAAATTTCAGAAATCCTTGTAATGTAGTTCCTGAGAAAAATGTGACAGAAATTTTCAACTTGGGTGTCATATGTAAAAAGATGTAAGTGTTCGGTTAACTGGAAGTTGCTGGGTGTTGAATCTGAAAACACATCACACAGTATAGCTGACTCAAATAAACCCAAAAACCAAATTTCAGAAATTCTTGTTATGTAGTTCCTGAGAAAGATACAATAAAAAATAGTCATGGAATGGATGGACAGACAGACAGGACAGACAGAGGTTAACAGTATACCCCCACTTTTTTTTAAAGCAGGTGTATAACAATAATAAGATTATTAGCTTTCACCATGGACTGATGTGTCAGTCTTCCGATGATAGATGGGAATTTATGCCAAATATATAAATCTGTATATATGTTAAGAGTATCTGAGATTTTTCTATTAACCTGCAAAATCCTTGAAACTAGTAACCAAACAAGAATAATAAATAAACATAGCAGGAGATGGTAACAAAATAATTCACTCTAGGAGTTCATTGTATTTATATTATTTTTACTCCAGTATTTTTTGTTTGTACATGAACTTGTGAAAAACAGATTGACATTTGAAAATTACCTCCCTATTTGAAATCTAAAAAAATTCTCTTTACTAAACATGCTTAATGAACTATTATACACTTTGACGTTTTCCCTCTAAAACAAAGAGGCATTTTGCTGTAATTATGACATTTACATAGTAGTAAAGCCTGTTGACCTATGACCTACCATCTTGATGTGTCTGAATTCCCCTCTTTGGAGCCTTGTCACCAGGGTATTTACCATCTTTCAGTAAACTTGTATCACCAATCCCTGATGATAAACTTGTAGGCTGCAATATTAAGAAAATAAGATCATATACAGTGAAATCTCTGTTATCTGAAACATGTGGAGATCGAAGGTCATATTTGATTTGGATAAGGCATTTAGTTTATAATTTTTCAGTGCTGTACCCAGTTAAATCTGGACATTTGGGGTTAGACATTCTAAAGCATCCTTGTGACTTGTATAGAGTGTTCTTTTGAAGAATAGGACTGAAAAACTCTTCAGACCCACCTAATTTTTACAGAATGTATTTATTTCACTCTGAACATTTGATAAAAATAGATCTAGTTGATATTTAAGATTTTTTCTAATTGGTGACAATATTTTGCATATCTGACCTACTGCTTCATACAGCAATCACTTCAGCACTGTGGTGACACTAAGAGGTGCCACATGTGGAGAAAAATGTTTACCCTTTAAGAGCATCTGATATCAGCCCCTGTTTTATTGTTTTTTTCAATCACCACCTAACAAAAGTTATTTGCTGTGCAAGATTATTTTTAAAACTACAAAGTATTGTGTGGAGTAACAAGAATTGTCACATTAGGAAACTGGGCTAAAACTGACTATTATCATCCCATATCATTTGGGAAATTATAAAATACTGTAGAAACACTAATTTTTGTGGGGTTAAAATTTCGTGTTTTTGTGTCTTAATAAAATTTCATGGGAATTTAATTTCGTGGATTCCAATAAATGGAAGTGATATTATATAAATATTAAATTTTCGTGGTGGTTTTAATTTCGTGGATATATTCTTTGCACGTAATAAATGAAATTTAATACTCCACAAAAATTTCTGCTATTACCATGATTACAGTATATAAAAGTTTTATTATATTTCTATCATTATTTCTATTTTTAGAATTTACCGTTTTGCAAGTAGCGTCACCTGATGAACTTGATGGTGGATCTAAAAAAAGAAAAATAACTGATTAAATGGTTTGCATGGTTTTTTATATAAATAATTACACATACATAATTTGTTCAGGAGCATGTAATTCAGTGGTTTTCGTTTGTTGATGTATATCATATTTGTGTTTCATTCACTGTTTTGTACATAAAATTAAATTGGGCTGTAAGTTTCTCATTTGATATTGTGTACATTTGTCATTTCAAGGACTTTAATAGGTGACTAGGCGGTATGGGATTTGCTCAGTTGTTATTAACTTTGTACTACATGAACTAGCTGTAAGTAACTGTGAGTACTCTCAGATCTGCGATTGTAAGTTTTTTGTTTTGTTTTTGAGGGTGTAAAATACCTTACATAATTTAAGGAATACTAAAAACATATTTTTATAGCTCATATAACTACATTGTTGGGTACGAACACAAGTTTTAGTGCTTATTTCACATAGACACTTTTATAATTTAAGTTTCTACTGATATATGATTACATTCATAAATATCGGAAACTGTATTTGGGGGATTCAATACTACTGCACAATCCAATTCTTCTTATTACTTTTATGCCCAACTAAATGCCACATGACAATGACAATATAAACCAGTAATTTGCACGATCTTTATGCACAAACATTGTTTTATATTTACCTTCATAAAAAGTCCTCATAGAGAAATGTACATAAACAGAAATTCTTAATTCTAAATCTTCATAATAATCAAAATAAATTATATTTTCAATTTTCGATCATCCAGTTCTTTATATCTAATGCTTTTTATACGACCGCAAATTTTGAAAAAATTTTCGTCGTATATTGCTATCACGTTGGCGTCGGCGTCGTCGTCGTCGTCGTCGTCGTCGTCGTCGTCGTCGTCTGGCGTCCGAATACTTTTAGTTTTCGCACTCTAACTTTAGTAAAAGTGAATGGAAATCTATGAAATTTTAACACAAGGTTTATGACCACAAAAGGAAGGTTGGTATTGATTTTGGGAGTTTTGGTCCCAACATTTTAGGAATTAGGGGCCAAAAAGGGCCCAAATAAGCATTTTCTTGGTTTTCGCACTATAACTTTAGTTTAAGTTAATAGAAATCTATGAAATTTTGACACAAGGTTTATGACCACAAAAGAACGGTTGGGATTGATTTTGGGAGTTTTGGTCTCAACAGTTTAGGAATTAGGGGCCAAAAAAGGGCCCAAATAAGCATTATTCTTGGTTTTCGCACAATAACATTAGTTTAAGTAAATAGAAATCAATGAAATTTAAACACAATGTTAATGACTACAAAAGGAAGGTTGGTATTGATTTTGGGAGTTTAGGTCCCAACAGTTTAGGAATTAGGGGCCAAAAAGGGACCCAAATAAGCATTTTTCTTGGTTTTCGCACCATAACGTTAGTATAAGTAAATAGAAATCTATGAAATTTAAACACAAGGTTTATGACCATAAAAGAAAGGTTGGGTTTGATTTTGGGAGTTTTGGTCCCAACATAATAAGGGGCCCAAAGGGTCCAAAATTAAACTTTTGTTTGATTTCATCAAAATTGAATAATTGGGGTTCTTTGATATGCTGAATCTAACTGTCATGACTGTGTATGTAGATTCTTAACTTTTGGTCCCGTTTTCAAATTGGTCTACATTAAGGTCCAAAGGGTCCAAAATTAAACTTAGTTTGATTTTGACAAAAAATGAATCAGTTAGGTTCTTTGATATGCTGAATCTATAAATGTACTTAGATTCTTGATTATTGGCCCAGTTTTCAAGTTGGTCCAAATCGGGGTCCAAAATTAAACTTTGTTTGATTTCATCAAAAATTGAATAAATGGGGTTCTTTGATATACCAAATCCAACTGTGTATGTAGATTCTTCATTTTTGGTCCTGTTTTCAAATTGGTCTACACTAAAGTCCAAAGGGTCCAAAATTAAACTTAGTCTGATTTTAACAAAAATTGAAATCTTGAAGTTCTTTGATATGCTGAATCCAAAAATGTACTTAGATTTTTTATTATGGGCCCAGTTTTCAAGTTGGTCCAAATCAGGATCTAAAATTATTATATTAAGTATTGTGCAATAGCAAGTCTTTTCAATTGCACAGTATTGCGCAATGGCAAGAAATATCTAATTGCACAATATTGTGAAATATCAAATTTTTTTTTAATTAGAGTTATCTTTCTTTGTCCAGAATAGTAAGCAAGAAATATCTAATTGCAAAATATTGTGCAATAGCAAGATATTTTTTTAATTGGAGTTATCTTTCTTTGTCCAGAATCAACTTAAATCTTTGTTATATACAATATACAATGTATATTCACTTTTTACTACCAACTGATAAATTAAAATAATCTTTACCATTCAGTGATAACAAGCAGTTTTTTTACATCTTAATATTTTATGATGTATTTAAATGAGTAGTTATTGTTGCAAACTCCATTAGAAATTTTAATTGAGATTAGTTTTGGAATAAGGGAAAGGGGGATGTGATTAAAAAAATTGGGTTCAATTTTTCTCATTTGAAATTTCATAAATAAAAAAGAAAATTTCTTCAAACATTTTTTTGAGAGGATTAATATTCAACAGCATAGTGAATTGCTCTAAGAGAAACAAAAATTTTAAGTTCATTAGAACACATTCATTCTGTGTCAGAAACCTATGCTGTGTCAACTATTTAATCACAATCCAAATTTAGAGCTGAATCCAGCTTGAATGTTGTGTCCATACTTGCCCTAACCGTTCAGGGTTCAACCTCTGCGGTCGTATAAAGCTACGCCCTGCGGAGCATCTGGTTAATTACTTGTTTAGATGATTTTTCATATTGTAATGTTAAGAATACAAAACTACTGTAAATTCATATATTTTTGTCTGTATTTATTGTTGTGCTTGTCAAACATTAGAAATAAATGTCAGATTAATCATTTTTTTTTAAATCCAGAAATGCATTATTCCAAACCTGCTATCAAAATTTACAACACAAGTTTTTATTTTGTGAACCCAATCTTGTTGTCATTCCACAATAATTAAGACATGGCCTACTTTTGCCGGTAATCACAGACTCAACAAAAATGAGTATAAAATTAATAGAAAATATTCCTCTTGATACTATCTTTTTATTGTAAGAAGCTTCTGTCCAAGTTTGGTAAAAATCTAGTATAGCTTAAGAAAGTTATTAAAATTTCAAAAACTTTAACCACAGAGTGAATAGTTGTGGAAGCCGATTAAGACAAGACAGGTGAACACAGAAAGTAGGATCGAAAAAAGTTGAAGGATCAACAAAAAACATGGCCAAAGTTTGTGCATTTACAGTAACTTACTTGTAGCACCTGGTAGAGCTGGGAAGTCTTCTTGTTGTATCTGGAATTCTGGTGTTTGATCCGACACAGGTTTACTCACCATACCTATAAATATTGCAAACAGTTATCAATAACACTAATATTTAGGAGGGAGAAAAAATAGGAGAATTTTTACTTAATTTATCTATTCCTGTCTAAAAACTGTGTAAAACAAAGGTAAAAATATACTGTTAATTTTCCTTGGATTTAAATTTTTAGATTTTCATAGGCAAAGTTTGCCTTAAGATTTAATATCATGTTTTTTGTGCACTTAAACCTCATTTTCCATAAAGATGAAGTTTACATAAGATACTATTTTTTTTGTGATTTATGTCTTTACAGTACTGAGAATCAGACACTTATATGAAATCTATGGTTAATTTGACTTTTCCTTCAATGCTATGTTCCTATTTTTATTCGAGCTGTAATTTAAAACTAGTTGATTGCCCTTGATTTGCATACAAGAAATTTCAAATTCAATTTCATCTTTTATCCTACTTGTAAAATAACTGAATCCTACCTAACCATCATCTTTACTTACCATAATTACGTATGGATGACACACCACTGCTATTTGGTAGGGAACCACGATTACTAAGACTTGGGAACTCAGATAAATCCAAACCAGGCTGATTCTCATCATTTCCAAATACTACAAATAAAAAATACACTAAGCGTTATGCAGACTATAAAGTTTCTATCATGCTACTAGGTTGCATTTTGTTAAAATGGCTGATCCACAAGCCAGGCCTCTTTTGGGGTGATATCTAATTTTCATAGATATTTAGTCTTGTTTACCTACTGGTTACAAAAAAGGTATAACTTCTTTTCAATTCTAAGCATTATTCTCTATCATTCTCTACTTGTTGTTGTGTAAATAGTGTTATAGTGTCTTTCTTATTTAGCTTGCCAAAAAGGGTCACATTGTAGCTCAGAGCTGATATTTTGCGATATCAATGTGTAGAAAACATGATAATCTAAACATATCTGCTGTTGTTTTTTCTATGGTTGGGTTGTTGTCTCTTTGACACATTCCCGATTTCCATTCTCAATTTTAGATGCATTGATGACTGCTCCAATTTTAATCTGTAGCTCATATCTCAACAAATATTTCAATTTTTATACTAAATTACCTCCTAGATCATCAGTGACCTTCAATTTTCACCTTTATCAAATGGTGGATTGTTATTGTAGCTTCAGTGTTTTAAGTGTGCGAAAAAACCCACCATAAGTTGACTATTTAAAACTGGATTTCATAAAATAATAGATTGCTACCAATCTAAGCACTTACTTTGTCGACTACTCTGTCCAAATATAAAACTGTTGTTCATATTGTTCATATTTGATATTGGTGTACTTGAACTGAAAATAATGCAATACATAATTAATTTTTCAACATCTATTTCTTAATCTTATTTCAAAGTAATGCTTATATTAGTAATTACATTACATCTGACTCTTGACAAAACAAATATACAAAAGACAATAAATTTGAACTTAAACTAGGACTGATAATTACCTAAAATTATAAGCCCCAACTTTAAAGTTGTTAAATCACTTTATAGATTTTTTTCATATTAAAGAAAAAAAAATACACCTTTAATCAATGGGGTCTCAATAAGGATAAAGGGGGTGGGTTTCCAACTATATGTCTTCATTCAAATGCATTGAAGTGAGTAGTACATTAACTGAATGACGTTTACTTTTCTACATTGTCTAGAGGTATAGGAGGAGGGTTGAAATCTCATAATCATGTTTAACCCCGCCGCAATTTTTCGCCTGTCCCAAGTCAGGAGCCTCTGGCCTTTGTTAGTCTTGTATGATTTTTAATTTTAGTTTCTTGTGTATAATTTGGAGTTTAGTATGACGTCCATAATCACTGTACTAGTACACATATTTTTTAAGGGGCCAGCTGAAGGATGCTTACGGGTGCAGTGGTTTCTTGCTACATTGAAGACCCATTGGTGGCCTTTGGCTGTTGTTTCCTATATGGTCAGTTTGTTGTCGCTTTGACACATTCCCCATTTCCTTTCTCAATTTTAAACATAAGCTCTCTGAGCTTTTATAACTAACAAATTGACTAACCTGGGCATACCAGAGCCTATTGGTCGGTTCTGTATTTTAGACATATTGTTTTGGTTCATCACACTTCTTTGTCCTCCGATGGCTGATATTATGTTTCTACAGAAAAAGATGAAATAAAATACATACTGTAGATAATTTGTAAAATTGTTTGCAATTTCTTTTACTTTTTTGTTGAGCTACATGTTGAAAAAGTTTTTGTTGAAGATAGACAACTTGTCAAACATCATTACAGCTTTTACAGAAATACTGTGGATTCATTGTAATTCATTGGAAATCTTTTTTCAAGGAATACTAGGTTTCCAGGGAACCCTGAATTCCAATGTATAACACATTATAATTTACAATAGGAAAGTATGCAAAAAATGCAAAAAAATGTTTGGAAAAACATCAAAATCAAATATCCCTGAAAATGCAAGAATTCCTCAATCTACAAAAATAAAGGAAACCATGTAGTACCAAGTAATGGGGTGTTCCTAATATAGGAAGCTCATACACAAGAAAGAAAAGTAGTACATGAAAATGATATTTATAAATGTAAATTATATTAAAGTGATATTATTTTCAAGTCATCTAATTAATCAAATCTTGTTTCTTTAATTATTAATTTCTTTGTCTGTCAAAATGTATGTTTAGTTATGATTATTGGCACCTTTATTTGTAATTCTATTGTGCTCTGTAACAATAAAGTAATATATCATGTATATTTTATCTCACCTGTTTGGTGATGGCTGTTGTGGAGCTTGCTGTAAATTTAAAGGTAGATGCATGCTGGTAGGTGTCACATGACCCTGACTTGTACCTCTGAACTGGGGCCCTGTTATACCTCTCTGTTGTGGCATTGTAAAATTGCTGAGACCTATAACAAAATGTACAAAGATATTCAATTTAAAGATGACCCTACCTATAAATACTAAAAGTGATATGCATCTCTATATTTACTTCTGAATTTCAAAGACAGTCAGATATGAAAGTGAGATTGGTTATTACAATTTCATCAAATATTTTATACAAATAAGATATTCAAAATTAAGTGTGCAATTTTTTATTTTAACAAACATAACATGTAGCAATTAATACTATAAAAATAAAATCTGAATTTACAGTACCATAAAATTAACCAATTATCTTTGAGAACAATTTCTTACCTTGAGAATAAAAGTTACTATTTCCAAATCCACCTGATAATTGAGACGGGGAACCTGATGACATCATCTGTAAAGTCAAATATGTTCTGGTTATATATAGAAGTGGTGACTCAGCTATTAAACGTTATAGTAAATGGCTGATTCCATTTGCCCTGGTGACATTCCTTCATATATATTATAAACCTGATTTCTGTGAGACAAAATATGATTTTGACGAATATCTACAAAGTATCTGTCAGTATAGGATTTTCTGTGGATGATTGTTAGATTGTTTGACAGGAACCATGTTTTAAAATTTGAAGAAGATATTTCAACATGTTTGTCTATAAACACTGAGTCTGAAAGACTGAGAGGTTTGACTGTAAACTTGTAAAAGTTCAGACAGAAAGGTTTGACTGTAAACTTACATCTCTATCGGTTCTGAATGATGACTGTGGGAAATACATACTGGTTTCATTGTCCTCGTCCTCCCCAAATAAACCCTAAATATAAAAATAAAATAACAGGTTTTAATCGTTAACTCAAAATATAGCCTCACCCTTCATGCCCTTTAAATATTAAAATTAACTGTCTTGAGTGGAGAAATATCTGTTGCCTTGATTGAATCTAAATTTATAAAAAAATTCTGGTCAATTTATTCACAAATTTCTGCTTGATTTCAGAGCTTGACTATACATTGTATTCAAGAGATCCTTATCAATTATTGACCTTGAGATGTTTGTTGGTTAATTGGGTGCTGTCTCGTTGTCATATTACCATCACCGTATATTCATATATTTGTAAGACAAATGGATTTTTACGCATACAAATAAATCTACATTTGACCTGTTATGTATTAAGTGCAAATGACATGTTGACATAGTCTCCATATATATTTTGGTTAACATCAGTGAAATTGAGGAACAGATATAAGGTCATTTGAGACCAAAATACCCATGTCAATGCAAGCTTCAAGGGAGTTTTTTACACAAACAAGACAAATAAAAATACTCTTGAAATAAAATGTAGTACATGTATTATGGTTTGGTACAAATGCTAGCTCTACTAGTGTTACATAGTTTTTGTACAAAAGCTAGCTGTACTTGTGTTACATACAGTTTTGCGTGGTTTTGGAGGCTGAACAGCTTGTGATGGAGGCTGCATTGAGGGAGGTGGTTGGTTAGGTGGGGGAGGTTGTGGGGGTTGTAGACCCACAATTCCTAGTCCCATGTTTCTCTCATGTCTCTTTGATCCTGGTGACAGTTCTCCTGGGGTTTTCCTGTTTTGCCCGCCATATCTGAAAAGAAAAATGTTTAATTTTTACATCGAACTACTACCATGACTAAGGGACTTATTACAATTGGGATTAATCTACAATATTACTGTAACTAATCATTGCAATCAGGCTGGGAAATTTTGGGCATGTGCTGACTTCATGACCAAATGACCCTTTAAATTAAAAAAAAATCATTTATTATGCTTTTGACCTAAATAATTTAGCGGTTATATTTTCCAACTCTACATGAACATTAATGCCTAAATGCATTTACAATGAAAAATTGCCATCGACCATCATGACCATTCAAAATAAACTAATGATTTACCTATCTTGATAAATTAGAACTGACTGTTGATTGGTCACTTTTGCCGTAGGGCACCAATCAAAATTCAGGTTTCTTGAAAAGTTTTGATGTGTAAGGAATTCAGCCCCTCACAAGTAGGAGAAATTGATTACATGAGGGGTTTGTTATGCATAAGTACACTGTATATACATATGATAAAATAATGAAAATTAATTAATTTTATTTGAAGAACAAATGGTGAAAACCACAATTGAACAGCTGATCTGTTTTGAATTTAAAAAGAATCAATAATATCTTGAATGCAGTACAGGTATATATAGTTTTATAGTGTTTAAATGTTTTCCTGAAAAGGTAAACAGACATCAAATTTTCCAAAATCACCAACTGTTGAACAACATTGCTTGGGTTTCATTGCCATTAAAATCATGCAAGAACATTAAAAAACAATATAAAGTAGCTATGCAGAGGACAAATATTTACATACAGTGGGTCGCTTGACTTCAAAAATGAGCAAAAACCTATAACTTATACAGTAAAAGACAACAGCGTAACAATTGTGTTCAAGGATGACACCTAAAGTTGTCAGGATAATTCATTTAGAATTATATTCCATGTATTCTTGCAGGTGTTGCTCTTGAGGAAATGACTCAGATTCACTACTCTATTATAAATTTGTGCAGGGTACAAAAAGTGTAGTACATTGGAATATTTCACTGTGAATCACTCCCAATCATCATCATCCAGGGATAAATCACTAGCATACACTTATGTGGTCATTTTTGTTTAATCTCCTCAAGCATACTGTAGCACTAATAAAGTTATTAGGCCACAATTAAAAATATTTTGGTTTGCCCAAACCCTACCCAAAGGTTGAGACAGTGGGTAGGTAGGTAGGCATTTTCTTTTTCTTTTTTTTCAAGTATGGGGTGTTTATTAGTCTTCATGCCTTTCTGGAAGAAAAAAAATCAGGACAATAAAAGAATTTGAGTAGGCAGCTTCTTTTCTGGGTAGGTAGGGTTTGGGCAAACAAACCTATTCTTTTTTATGGCCTTATGTGATATAAGGCCAAAACATTAACAAACTTGATCAACATGATTTTGTAAATACAAATAACATTAATGTTTGTATACTGAAATGGAAGGATCATACTGCCAAAGATCCATGTACAATCATGACAACAATCCCTAACAGATCCTGTAAGTCAAAATCCTTAGAAGTAAACCATGGAACTCTGTTTATTGTCTGTTGTCAGTGATAAAGTGTAGTGTTGAGTGTCCATTCATCAGTCAAATACATAAAAATGAAACAGATTTAAAAAAAACATGGTACTACAACACTGGAACATGTGGAATGACTGGATCTGTACAAATCATCAGTCCAGGTCTCCTGAAATAAATGTACTGTGAATATTTGACACCGTTTTTGAAGCTGTTGTCACATGCAGACAGCAAAAGGAATAATGTGAATTAGAAATAGATTCCTTAGTCAAGATCACTGTATTGTTTTCAAAACAGGATATGAGCACTTATATGAAAAGCTGTCAATCATCAAGGGAAAATTGAAAAAAAAAAAACATGAAATATTTCAGCAACCAACCAACCAATAATATTTTACGATAAAATAAAAGGGTTTGCTTTGATGGTTGATTTTATGGTTTAGGAGGCTGGACTATTCACAGAAATGTTGATAATGATTTACCAAAGCTGCAAATGTTCTGGAAATAAGCATAGGGAAGGCATATAAACAAAACAACAAATCAACATCAGAAAACTTAGTTAAAAATACTGTGAATTTACAAGCATTCATAAATAAATTGTAAATTTATAAACATCAACAATCAATGTGCGTATTAAAACAAATGTGTCTTTCTTTTAATATTTGATTTACACAGTATTTATTAACTAAGTGTAATACTTACTGTGTATTCCAGGTTTCCACTAAGAATTTTCTGAATTAACAAAGGATTATTTTTCATACATATTGATCTAGATATCACCAACTTCAAAATAGCACTATTTTTTCAAAAAAATGCATTACCAAATTAAAATGCTCAAGAAAATATTAAAGACTATTTTTTTCTTTTTTCTAATATAACATTAAACCTAGCATCAGACATACATCTACATAAATATGTATTACATATATGTAACATGTAAATTGCAGTACATATAAACGATATTTTTTTGGAAACCCATCATGCCCATAGGAATGTTTAAACAATTAGCATCTGATACTACATTTGTACAATTTAATAACTTTATGTTCTACACCCAGAAATCAATAGAAATTTATCAAAAATTCAATTACCTAGAAGTTGGTGTCATAAAATACAAACCCTCCATGATGATGGTGATTACACAATGTTTAAAAATAGAAAGAAGAATTTTATGTTTCTAAAAATAACTTACTGTCCCATTCCTAAACTGTTATCCATATTGTTATTTCTAAATGCCATAATATGTTACAACTTCCTGAAAAGTGATAAAAACATTTATATCAGTATGTACACCTTCTTTGTTGTACACTGTACTTAAATAAAAAGTAACATTTTATTTCAGGTTACATGGGTTAGGGTGAAGTGTGTTGCCTGTTAATCATTGTTAAAACATTTAAAACAGCTGCATTTGTTTGCACCTGTCCTAAGTCAATTACTTGTTGTTTAATGATTGCTGATGTGGTTCATCAGTGTTTCTCGTTTTCGTATACATTGTACATATATTAGACCTTTTGTTTTTTCGATACATGTACCCACAGGGGCTTGTTACAATTGCCGGGTTTACTTTACCCGAATAATTCAGTCGATATATTCCGCTGATCTACGAAGGCTACATTAACGCCTGAACGTCTTCCTCGATCAAGACCGTCAACCGGAAAATTCACACCGCTTTGCAATATGGGAATTTTGATTTAAATTGGCAGCTAAAGAAGGAAGAGTTCCAGATGTTAATTGATGATAAATGATGTAAACTGATGTTAATTGATGTTAATTAATTATTATCGGATTTATGTTAATTGAACACACGTGTTTGGTAAGACAATTTCAAGAGAGTTGCGCAGACTCATATCCTGATCGCCGCTGATTGGCTCTCTCTCACAGAGAGTAGGCGACGCGGCCAATGATCACAAGGAGTTCAAGCCCTCGTGTGGGAGAAAATCGGACACGGAAAGGGCTTGAATTATTCTAGTTAGGGTTTACTATCCATACGAACCCCTAAAAAACCACAAGGGAGGAAGCTCATTTGCGACAATGCTTCAAATTATTGCTGTAAAATTTTTCTAAGACTTTCACTTACTTTGTGACCTGGATAAATCTGTTCCCACTTGAATTATCTCTTCAATGACATATATTTATTGCCTTAAGTAACCTCTATAACTATTGCAATCCTTAAAACAAACTCGACATTTCTGAAATAGAACAAAATGAGGCCCTACATCTGAAAATGAAAGTACTAAAGCGACACCTACCGGAAAATATATTTTCGGCACTCTCCGGTGGTACCATAAATGTTATGTTTTTCGGAAGTCTACTGTATTTTAGATTTCAATAATGTAAAAATTGGCGGGAATTATTAGGTACACACTGTCTTTCATCGTCATATTGTGGTAAACTCCAGAGAGAGCCAAAAATATATTTTCCGGTAGGTGTCGCTTTAGTACTTTCATTTTCAAATATAGGGCCTCGATTCGTTCTATTTCAGAAATGTCGAGTTTGTTTTAAGGATTACAATAGTTATAGAGGTTACTTAAGGTAATAAATATATGTCATTGAAGAGATAATTCAAGTGGGAACAGATTTATCCAGGTCACAAAGTAAGTGAAAGTCTTAGAAAAATTTTACAGCAATAATTTGAAGCATTGTCGCAAATGAGCTTCCTCCCTTGTGTTTTTTTAGGGGTTTGTATGGATAGTAAACCCGGCAATTGTAACAAGCCCCTGTGATGTACCTTTATTAATTGCTAATTTTTGTTTAATATGGGGACAAAGTCCCCAATAACAGTAGAAAATTGAATAAAAAAAAAAAATTTTAAAAAAATCGGGAAAAATTTCCCGATATTTACATTATACTAATGAACTCAAAATCGTTCAATTTTTTTTTTGACGTGTTTTTGAATTTCCGGATCTGCGCAGAAATTTACAATGTACTTCCTTTTTCCGGTCTCGTTTGTATGAAACTTTGAGTAAAGTATATATTTATCAGTCTAGTATAAAATAGGAAGAGACGTAATACCAATTTCATTTTTAATAATTCCTTGATATGAAAAAACGTTACCTGATGATAGCGTTTCTTTGTTTACATTGCATATGACGTCATAACTTAAATAACGTCACAACTAAAATCCCTAACAACAGAACCAAAATCGGAAACGTTACGGTATTTCCGTTTCTTTTTTTAACAAATATTTAAGTTACAAAAAAATAATTCATACAGACTTCGTCCCCATTTACAGGAAATGCCTGCCTCATGTTAAAGGTAGGGAAATTGAACCCATGGCTAACAGACTATTTGCAGGATGGTTCTCAGGGCGAATAGACCTAGTACCATCCACAGGAAGCGGATAAGTGATATATAGCTGACATTATATGTAGTCATCATGTACTGTACTAAATTATTTTCTTCTGTTTCTAATTATCTTACTCATTACTATACTGTTGTTTCATTTGAATGTTGTTCACCCTATATTTTCTACAACGAATGCTGTATGATAACGCGTATTAAGTCGAAATGCATTATATTTAATAATTTTAAAGGAGAGTATGTTCGAAATGACTAGGCCAGTCCCATCATTTGTCATTTGAGACTGTATTTTTGTATCTGCATGTGTTAAATCTTACCTATTAAACACAATTATCATAGGAAATCATCGCATCATCAAGATTGCTTAATTTATTTTGTGCTACCGCAGCGAAAAGACGAATTATTGGCGAGTTAGAAAAAGAAAGAGGTTTGATTTTTAACTAGGAAGTTTATTAACAGCGCCATCTGGAAGCAAGATCTGAAATTATCACCAAAAACCAACAAAAATATATACAACGTCCCATAATTAATATTCATTTAAGTCACGTGCGGACAGAGCTCTTGAATACGTTTTTGAAAGTATTCGATGGGACCTTTGTACATGTTGTATATATGTTTATCTGATGTGGACTGTGTCTGTGTATCAGTCAGTGACTACCGTTGGACCCCCTTTTTTGGACGATCAGTGCATTTCAATGGGGACATACAGTTCTGGGTTGGGAACCCCCCTTTTTTAAATGACTGGATCCGCCCCTGATCAGTGTATTCACTGCACATTAAAATTTTTCGTTGGTCTATTTTTAAATTGATGTGAGTTATTTCTTGAGACCCTTAATCAGGTCATTTGGACCTGACTTGAAATGATTTTTTTTTGTATCTATGAATTGACAATGTTATTTGTACATGTTGTATATATAAATTATATTTATTTGCTATAAACAAAGATTTGTATAGTCTTAATTACTATACAAATCCTTGCTATAAACTTCGTTGGGTGATGTCTGTCCATTTTTTTGACGTTTATTATTTAAGGCTAAATGAATAAGACTGTTGCAATTCTCAGTAGCATACAGTATTGACTTTGCTCATTGTTGGATGCTTTTCATTGAGTGCCCTTTAGTTGTTTATACCATCCTACTTTGGTATGTGGTGCCGGGACAGTTGTCTCATTGACGATTCATTGACAATTAAACACTGGTGACATCTAAGTTCCTATTCTAAGGACTGAGTTATGGAGGTGTTTAACTACCTTAACCAATGAATTGTATATCTGTTCCGGACCATATGGGTATTTGGAACCGGTACACGTATGGTCATGACCATATGGTATATATGCTGATCGTTTGGTTATTAACGGACCGGACCATACGAGTATTTTGACCATACAGGTATTTTTCGAATAAATTTAACAAACCAAAATCAGCAAGTTATTAACTTGGCTGAAATCCTTTATCTTTGTTAACTAACATATTCTCTTAATCTGGTTATAGACTAGATTATGTCTTGCCTTTGCTATCTAGAGTCAATTTAAAGCAGATTTGTACTGTGGACAGTTTTGTCCATACAAGATGTGACAGAATATAAGTTCCCCCATAATATTTGTTCTTAAGAACTTTTAGCATATAACAAAAGTTCCATTGGGAACTTTCCTTATATAATATTTTATCCAATGCTATAAGAAAATTTCCTTCTCAAAGGATAAAATATTACATAAGGAAAGTTCCCAATGGAACTTTTGTCATATGCTAAAAGTTCTTTGGAATATAAAAAGGATGATTAGTATGGACAATGTTTTATATAATAAAAGTTCCAGGAATATTTGCTATATTATAAAAGTTTCAGGAATATTTGCTATATTATAAAAGTTCTAGGAATATTTGTTACATTAAAAAAGATCCAGGCATATTGGAATATTGGCTATATTATAAATGTTCCAGGAATAGTTATCATGGTTACTAGATAATTAAAGTTCAAGAAATATTTATTATATGATCAAAGTTCTAGGAATATATACTACAATATCCAAAATTATTTCTAGCTACAAATGTATGGAAGTAAATTTCCAATAATAAAGTACAGGCATTGTCATACCTTGTTTAGAATAAGAGCCATCATTTAAATATGTAAAAAAAAATGTATTCCTCAGACTCCATTCTTTGTATGTACTACATGTACAGGTAAATGTCATGTGAGGTGAACATTAATTAAGATGTAATCAGGTGTAAAAAATCAAATGACACTCTTTCTTTCAAGGAACAAATATTATGAAACCATATGATGTTTAAGTTCCAGGAATATATCTTATTAAGGTGGAAATAATATTATGTAATTTTTGTTCCAAAGAACTTTTGTTTTCCATCATTTGTTCCAGGGGGAACAAGTAATATGCGGAACAAATATATGTTCACCCCATGCATGTATCATAGTGTTTGAGGCATGGACATTTTAGTTAGTTTAGGTTAGATTTTCCATAATTTCTTTTAATATCCACTTTCGATCTGCTCTTCAGTCATTATTTGGTTTTGGGTTTTAGTAATTATTCATTTCAGCATTAAAAACCAGAGAAGAGACAATACAAGACAAGCGCATTTGATGCAACACAATTTATACCGTCACGTGATGCCGGATAAAACCAGTAAAAGACACCTATATGTCGGTTAAAAGCTCATTAGAGCTTATGTTTGTCTATGTTTTATATACCATGCCGACTCTAAATAAAGCTTATTTATTATTTATTATTTATTTTGGCGGGTAATTATGGGTATCGCATTTTATTTTTTGAGAAATGCTTTTGATACTAGTAGCTATCTTGATATTGATTTTCCAAACTCTTTAATTAACAAACTCATCTTTTAAACATACTTATGAAAATTATGATATATAATGGTACTAATGTTAATTAAATTTCTTAAATCGGAAGTAATCTTGGCCTTTGGCTGATCATAGTTGGCGATACATTTAATTGTTTAGATTAACAAAAGTATTAAATACCAAAATATGTTTCCATTCGATATGCCCACATTCAACACAATACCGTTATATATACCTGTTCGGTTGATATAAGTAGGCCATATGACCTTGATTTAACTTTTTCACACAAAAAACGACAATGTGGGCAACCAAAACTCACATGCCGATGAAATATAGACACTAAAAAACGAACATATGAATGATTAATTGTCAATGGTTAAGCGTCCAGTGACAAATATTTGAACATCTTAATCGGTTTTTTATTATTATGTGATAACTTGGCCGTTTTATATAGTGATGATTTGATTGCCAGACCAAATATTTCATGATTACTTATTAATAATTATTTGTTAATCTGGGACTGTGTTTTTTATTATTTGATTACTACTATTGTTTTGAAAATACAATTAATGATTGTGTGATTAAATTTGAGATTTTGTGATAACCTGGATACTCCCATGAGGGCCTCAAATTTCTGGCATATTCAGGACCAAAAAAAAATCTAAGTCAGCTCTGCAAGGTATGTCGACCGTATTGAGGACAATATCATATTACTGAGACTGGAAAATAAGGAAATATTGAAAAAAAGTAAAATCACAAAAATACTGAACTTAGAGGAAAATCAATTCGGAAAGTCCATAATCACATGGCAAAATCAAATAACAAAACGCATCAAAAACGAATGGACAAGAACTGTCATATTCCTGACTTGGTACAGGCATTTTCAAATGTAGAAAATGGTGGATTAAACCTGGTTTTATAGCGCTAACCCTCTCACTTTGATGACAGTCTCAATAGAAATGAACAGAAATATTTTGTGGGAACAGACTCCCCTACTCACCCTCCGAAATTTGATGCAAGGTGCCTGGGCTTGAATCCGCAGCGAGCGGGACAGACATTCTACACGATTCATTAGATTTAACGTCTCCATTCTGACCGGACGGAAGTGGCTGTATACATATCCCGGGGTAAGTCGATCGCCCATTTTAGCAAGTATTTTACTGCAGGATGGAAGATGTACAAGGATGACCATTTTATATATATAACAAGCAACTCTTGGGATGAACAGGAAAGAACATAAAGACAATTTAGTCAACTCTATGCTACACCGACAAGTTAAACTTAAACAAATCGTATCTAGTCATAACTCTGAGGCGAATTACGGTGTTCTTCAAGACCAATAAGTTGCTGCTCCACTAATGATAACATTTTTCAAGTAAAATACTGAGATAAATCAGATTTGTTGATAACATTAACGAAGAAATATAAAGGATTTTGATGTGAGAGAAACTATCTTAAGTCTTCCATGCTACTTGGAAGTTGGGGTCATCGGACAAAGTTTAAAATATTTTTTTACACTCAAGGATATGTTTGGCCTATTTTTTGGTCTCAAATGGCCCAGTAGTTTCAGAGGAGAAGACTTTAAATCTAACAGACGACGACAACGCAAAGAGATGAGAATAGTTCACTTGAACCCTTGAATCAGCTGTGCTTAACAAATATTTTTGTTGCAATCACAGAGAAAAGTACGCCCACTTCGCCCTACCTAAACGCCACTGACACTGTCAAAAGCCACAAAGTCTAAAAAGTTTTTTTTTGTATCTGCTGTCTGTAAATTATTCAGTATAAACAAAGTATGAAAACGGTTTTCATTTTTTTTTTATTTTGTCATCATTGGGCCGTTGGAGCAGATTTTTTTCTACAAGAATTGTTTTTATATAAACTGTATTTTTTTTCTTTCATTTTTTAATATAAGAGATTATAGTATGTTCTCAAATATACAATGATACCTAATCAAAATATACATTGTTGTGAATAAAAAGGGCCAAATTACTACAAAAAAAAAGGTAACATACCGGAAAAATATAAGAGTGTTTGTTTTACAGACATTTTTAATCATATTGCGAGGACCTATAATTGGTCATGGGTTTTCATTTCTCTTCCCTCTATGCCATTGTTCCCTTTTCTTTATGTCCTTGTTCTCTACTCTTTATATCATTGCTCTTTACTCTTTTTGCATTGTTATGTCATTTTTCTTTACTCTTTATGTAATTGTTCTCTACTCTTTATGTCATTGTTATATATATCTTCCCTTATGCCATCGTTCTCTACTCTTTAAGTCAATGTTCTCTTTTCTGTGTGTCAATGATATCTACTCTTTATGCCATTGTTCTCTTTTCTTCATGCCATTGTCCTCTACTTTTTATGCCATTGTTCTCTTTTCTTTATGTCATTGTCCTCTACTCTTTATGGCATTGTTCTTGTCTGTGAGGATTCCCTATGGGCGTCAAGTTGGTTACCTATTCCCTATTCCCTATTCGTTACCTATTCCCTATTCCCTATTCGTTACCTATTCGTTACCTATTCCCTATTCCCTATTCGTTGCCTATTCGTTACCTATTCCCTATTCCCTATTCGTTACCTATTCGTTACCTATTCCCTATTCCCTATTCGTTACTTATTTGATTTTTAATATCCTTCCCCCTTTTTAATTATGGCATGGAATAGTTTAATATGGCTGCCGTTACCATGGAAACGGCACAATTGTGAAAAAAATGAGCTTTTGGTTTTTGGTGAACTGTTTGGATATGCTTCAACTCAGAATCATCATATTTTAAAACAATGTAGGTGCCCACTATATACAGGTGTTGGATGATTTTGGCGATCATTGGAACTACTATGTTGCCATGGAAACTACACCAAAATTTTCAAAATTCTCAAAATGCTCAAAACTTCATGAAACTTCACAGTAATGATGAGCAACATTGGAGTTGGAATTTCCAAAATAGGTCTTATTACCCTGGAAACAATGCAAAAAGGTCAAAAATTTCAAAAATAAGAATTTTCCGCAAACTGGATGAAACTTTACAGGAATGGTAACTGGCATAGGCAGAGTTGGATTTTGAAGTTAGAATTTTCAAAATGGCCGCCGTAACCATGGAAACAGCAAAAATATCAAAAATTCAAAATGTTCAAACTTAATGAAACTTTGCAAAAATGTTACTAGACATCTGTAGATGCTCTCTTTGACTTTGGAATTGTCAAAATGGCTGTCGCTCACCTGGTAATAGGGGGAAGGGGTGCCTTCCGTTATTGCTAGCAATTACAAATCTAGTTGTTAATAGTCTTACATATGGTAATAGTTCTGAGTTGGTTGAGGTAAAATGATCTTTTTATGACCTATTTATATGTGTTTGTGCTCAACCGATCCTTTTACTTCATGTTCGATACGCATTTGTTCCTTACTTGTTTTTTATACGTTCTACCTTTTAACTGCTATATGTACGTATGTTTGAAGATGGATCTTGGTTCGACGGGATGAAATCACCGTGTTAGCGCTTGCGTAAAAACGAAGATGTGGTATGATTGCCAATGAGACAACACTCCACATTAGACCAAAATGACACAGAAATTATCAACTATAGTTCACTGTACGGCCTTCAACAATGAGCATAGCCCAAACCGTGTAGTCACCTATAAAAGGCCCAGACATGACAACCTCATACAATTCAAACAACAAAACTGACGGCCGTATTTCATATACAAAAAAATAAACGGAAATATGTAACACAAAAACAAACGATAACTACTTAATTTCAGGCTCTTGTCTAGGGACAGGCACATACTTACATAATGTGGTAGAGTTAAACATGTAAGCTGGGTGTACATCGTTTCGGAGCATGCTATTACCTTGTTTAATTCGTTCCATCACTCGCTTATAATTCGCTTATAATACGTGTATCTTACGTTGCACCTTTTAAAACATGATTTTCAATTGTTTTGTTGTCTCTGGTGGAAGATTTGGGCTCTTAGAGGTGATATAACTCTATAAGTGCATTTGTATCCGTTCTAGCGGTCGGATAATACCCTGTTAAATATTCGTTACTAATTCGCTTTTAAAAAGTTTGTTGTACGTTGCACCTTTTAGAAAAGGATTTCCAATTGTGTTCATATCTCTGGTGGTAATAATGTGTTCTTATAGATGAAATACCCCTATAAGCGCATATGTACTCGTTCCAGCGATCGGTTAATACCCTGTTACCTATTCGTTACCTATTCGTTACCTATTCACTTATAGTACGTTTGTTGTACGTTGCACCTTTTAGAAAAGGATTTTCAATTAAATTCATATCTCTGATGGTAACAATGTGTTCTTAGAGATGAAATGACCCCATTAGAGCGCATGTACCCGTTCCAGCGCTCGGTAAATAACCTGTTACCTATTCGTTACTTATTCGCTTTTAATGCGCGGGGTATACGGTGCACCTTGAAATAAATCGTTTTTTAATTGTGTTCAGGTCTCTGGTGGTAAGAATGTGTTCTTAGAGATGAAATTACCCTATTAGCGCGCATGTACCCGTTCCAGCGCTCGGTTAATACCCTGTTACCTATTCGTTACCTATTCGTTACCTATTCGCTTATAATACATTTTTTTATACGTTTCACCTGTTAGAAAAGGATTTTCAATTATGTCCAGGTCTCAGACGGTAACAATGTGTTCTTAGAGATGAAATGATCCCATTAGAGCGCATGTACCCGTTCCAGCGCTCGGTAAATAACCTGTTACCTATTCGTTACCTATTCGCTTTTAATGCGCGGGGTATACGGTGCACCTTGAAATAAATCGTTTTTTAATTGTGTTCAGGTCTCTGGTGGTAAGAATGTGTTCTTAGAGATGAAATGACCCTATTAGCGCGCATGTACCCGTTCCAGCGCTCGGTTAATACCCTGTTATCCATTCGTTACCTATTCGTTACCTATTCGCTTATAATACATTTTTTTATACGTTTCACCTGTTAGAAAAGGATTTTCAATTATGTCCATGTCTCAGGTGGTAACAATGTGTTCTTAGAGATGAAATTACCCTATTAGCGCTCATGTACCCGTTCCAGTGCTCGGTAAATAATCTTGTTACCTATTCGTTACCTATTCGCTTTTAATGCGCGGGGTATACGCTGCAACTTGAAATAAATCGTGTTTTAATTGTGTTCATGTCTCAGGTGGTAACAATGTGTTCTTAGAGATGAAATGACCCCATTAGAGCGCATGTACCCGTTCCAGCGCTCGGTAAATAACCTGTTACCTATTCGTTACTTATTCGCTTTTAATGCGCGGGGTATACGGTGCACCTTGAAATAAATCGTTTTTTAATTGTGTTCAGGTCTCTGGTGGTAAGAATGTGTTCTTAGAGATGAAATGACCCTATTAGCGCGCATGCACCCGTTCCAGCGCTCGGTTAATACCCTGTTACCTATTCGTTACCTATTCGTTACCTATTCGCTTATATTACATTTTTTTATACGTTTCACCTGTTAGAAAAGGATTTTCAATTATGTCCATGTCTCAGGTGGTAACAATGTGTCCTTAGAGATGAAATGACCCCTTTAGAGCGCATGTACCCGTTCCAGCGCTCGGTAAATAACCTGTTACCTATTCGTTACCTATTCGCTTTTAATGCGCGGGGTATACGCTGCACTTTGAAATAAATCGTGTTTTAATTGTGTTCATGTCTGGTGGTAACAATGTGTTCTTAGAGATGAAATGACCCCATTAGAGCGCATGTACCCGTTCCAGCGCTCGGTAAATAACCTGTTACCTATTCGTTACTTATTCGCTTTTAATGCGCGGGGTATACGGTGCACCTTGAAATAAATCGTTTTTTAATTGTGTTCAGGTCTCTGGTGGTAACAATGTGTTCTTAGAGATGAAATGACCCCATTAGAGCGCATGTACCCGTTCCAGCGCTCGGTAAATAACCTGTTACCTATTCGTTACCTATTCGTTACCTATTCGCTTATAATACATTTTTTTATACGTTTCACCTGTTAGAAAAGGATTTTCAATTCTGTCCAGGTCTCAGACGGTAACAATGTGTTCTTAGAGATGAAATGACCCCATTAGAGCGCATGTACCCGTTCCAGCGCTCGGTAAATAACCTGTTACCTATTCGTTACCTATTCGCTTTTAATGCGCGGGGTATACGGTGCACCTTGCAATAAATCGTTTTTTAATTGTGTTCAGGTATCTGGTGGTAAGAATGTGTTCTTAGAGATGAAATTACCCTATTAGCGCGCATGTACCCGTTCCAGCGCTCGGTTAATACCCTGTTACCTATTCGTTACCTATTCGCATATAATACATTTTTTTATACGTTTCAACTGTTAGAAAAGGATTTTCAATTATGTCCATGTCTCAGGTGGTAACCATGTGTTCTTAGAGATGAAATTACCCTATTATCGCTCATGTACCCGTTCCACCAGAGACATGAACACAATTAAAAAACGATTTATTTCAAGGTGCAACGTATACCTCATGCATTCAAAGCAAATAAGGAACGAATAAGAAGCAGGGTATCAACTGAGCGCTGGAACGAGTACATATGCGCTAATAGGGGTATTTCATCTAAAAGAACACATTATTACCACCAGAGATATGAACTGAATTAAAAATCCTTTTCTAAAAGATGCAACGTACAACAAACGTAACATAAGTGAATAGGTAACGAATAGGTAACAGGGTATTTATCGGACGCTGGAACGGGTACATGCACGCTAATAGGGTCATTTCATCTCTAAGAACACATTGTTACCACCAGAGACATGGAGACAATTAAAAATCCTTTTCTAAAAGGTGCAACATACAACAAAAGTATTATAAGTGAATAGGTAACGAATAGGTAACGAATAGGTAACAGGGTATTCACCGAGCGCTGGAACGGGTACATGCGCGCTAATAGGGTAATTTCATCTCTAAGAACACATTGTTACCACAAGAGACATGGAGACAATTAAAAATCCTTTTATAAAAGGTGCAACATACAACAAACGTATTATAAGTGAATAGGTAACGAATAGGTAACAGGGTATTAAACGAGCGCTGGAACGGGTTCATGCGCTCTAATAGGGTCATTTCATCTCTAAAAACACATTGTTACCACCAGAGACCTGAACACAATTAAAAAAACGATTTATTTCAAGGTGCAACGTATACCTCGTGCATTAAAAGCAAATAAGGAACGAATAAGTAGCAGGGTATTAACTGAGCGCTGGAACGAGTACATACCCGCTAATAGTGGTATTTCATCTAAAAGAACACATTATTACCACCAGAGATATGAACTGAATTAAAAATCCTTTTCTAACAGGTGCAACGTATAAAAAAATGTATTATAAGCGAATAGGTAACGAATAGGTAACAGGGTATTAACCGAGCGCTGGAACGGGTACATGAGCGCTAATAGGGTAATTTCATCTCTAAGAACACATTGTTACCACCTGAGACATGGACATAATTGAAAATCCTTTTCTAACAGGTGAAACGTATAAAAAAAATGTATTATAAGCGAATAGGTAACGAATAGGTAACGAATAGGTAACAGGGTATTAACCGAGCGCTGGAACGGGTACATGCGCGCTAATAGGGTCATTTCATCTCTAAGAACACATTCTTACCACCAGAGACATGGGCACAATTGAAAAACGATTTATTTCAAGGTGCAGCGTATAACCCGCGCATTTAAAGCGAATAGGGAACGAATCAGTAACAGGGTATTATCCGAGCGCTGGAACGAGTGCATACGCGCTAATAGGGGTATTTCATCTAAAAGAACACATTATTACCACCAGAGATATGAACTGAATTAAAAATCCTTTTCTAACAGGTGCAACGTATAAAAAAATGTATTATAAGCGAATAGGTAACGAATAGGTAACAGGGTATTAACCGAGCGCTGGAACGGGTACATGAGCGCTAATAGGGTAATTTCATCTCTAAGAACACATTGTTACCACCTGAGACATGGACATAATTGAAAATCCTTTTCTAACAGGTGAAACGTATAAAAAAATGTATTATAAGCGAATAGGTAACGAATAGGTAACGAATAGGTAACAGGGTATTAACCGAGCGCTGGAACGGGTACATGCGCGCTAATAGGGTCATTTCATCTCTAAGAACACATTCTTACCACCAGAGACCTGAACACAATTAAAAAACGATTTATTTCAAGGTGCACCGTATACCCCGTGCATTTAAAGCGAATAAGTAACGAATAGGTAACAGGTTATTTACCGAGCGCTGGAACGGGTACATGCGCTCTAATGGGGTCATTTCATCTCTAAGAACACATTGTTACCACCAGACATGAACACAATTAAAACACGATTTATTTCAAGTTGCAGCGTATACCCCGCGCATTAAAAGCGAATAGGTAACGAATATGTAACAGGTTATTTACCGAGCGCTGGAACGGGTACATGCGCTCTAATGGGGTCATTTCATCTCTAAGAACACATTGTTACCGTCTGAGACCTGGATATAATTGAAAATCCTTTTCTAACAGGTGAAACGTATAAAAATGTATTATAAGCGAATAGGTAACGAATAGGTAACGAATAGGTAACAGGGTATTAACCGAGCGCTGGAACGGGTACATGCGCACTAATAGGGTAATTTCATCTCTAAGAACACATTCTTACCACCAGAGACATGAAATCAATTAAAAAACGATTTATTTCAAGGTGCACCGTATACCCCGCGCATTAAAAGCGAATAAGTAACGAATAGGTAACAGGTTATTTACCGAGCGCTGGAACGGGTACATGCGCTCTAATGGGGTCATTTCATCTCTAAGAACACATTGTTACTACCAGACATGAACACAATTAAAACACGATTTATTTCAAGGTGCAGCGTATACCCCGCGCATTAAAAGCGAATAAGTAACGAATAGGTAACAGGTTATTTACCGAGCGCTGGAACGGGTACATGCGCTCTAATGGGGTCATTTCATCTCTAAGAACACATTGTTACCACCTGAGACATGGACATAATTGAAAATCCTTTTCTAACAGGTGAAACGTATAAAAAAATGTATTATAAGCGAATAGGTAACGAATAGGTAACGAATAGGTAACAGGGTATTAACCGAGCGCTGGAACGGGTACATGCGCGCTAATAGGGTCATTTCATCTCTAAGAACACATTCTTACCACCAGAGACCTGAACACAATTAAAAAACGATTTATTTCAAGGTGCACCGTATACCCCGCGCATTAAAAGCGAATAAGTAACGAATAGGTAACAGGTTATTTACCGAGCGCTGGAACGGGTACATGCGCTCTAATGGGGTCATTTCATCTCTAAGAACACATTGTTACCACCAGACATGAACACAATTAAAACACGATTTATTTCAAGTTGCAGCGTATACCCCGCGCATTAAAAGCGAATAGGTAACGAATATGTAACAGGTTATTTACCGAGCGCTGGAACGGGTACATGCGCTCTAATGGGGTCATTTCATCTCTAAGAACACATTGTTACCGTCTGAGACCTGGATATAATTGAAAATCCTTTTCTAACAGGTGAAACGTATAAAAATGTATTATAAGCGAATAGGTAACGAATAAGTAACGAATAGGTAACAGGGTATTAACCGAGCGCTGGAACGGGTACATGCGCACTAATAGGGTAATTTCATCTCTAAGAACACATTCTTACCACCAGAGACATGAAATCAATTAAAAAACGATTTATTTCAAGGTGCACCGTATACCCCGCGCATTAAAAGCGAATAAGTAACGAATAGGTAACAGGTTATTTACCGAGCGCTGGAACGGGTACATGCACTCTAATGGGGTCATTTCATCTCTAAGAACACATTGTTACTACCAGACATGAACACAATTAAAACACGATTTATTTCAAGGTGCAGCGTATACCCCGCGCATTAAAAGCGAATAAGTAACGAATAGGTAACAGGTTATTTACCGAGCGCTGGAACGGGTACATGCGCTCTAATGGGGTCATTTCATCTCTAAGAACACATTGTTACCACCTGAGACATGGACATAATTGAAAATCCTTTTCTAACAGGTGAAACGTATAGAAAAATGTATTATAAGCGAATAGGTAACGAATAGGTAACGAATAGGTAACAGGGTATTAACCGAGCGCTGGAACGGGTACATGCGCGCCAATAGGGTCATTTCATCTCTAAGAACACATTCTTACCACCAGAGACCTGAACACAATTAAAAAACGATTTATTTCAAGGTGCACCGTATACCCCGTGCATTAAAAGCGAATAAGTAACGAATAGGTAACAGGTTATTTACCAAGCGCTGGAACGGGTACATGCGCTCTAATGGGGTCATTTCATCTCTAAGAACACATTGTTACCACCAGACATGAACACAATTAAAACACGATTTATTTCAAGGTGCAGCGTTTACCCCGCGCATTAAAAGCGAATAGGTAACGAATAGGTAACAGGTTATTTACCGAGCGCTGGAACGGGTACATGCGCTCTAATGGGGTCATTTCATCTCTAAGAACACATTGTTACCACCTGAGACATGGACATAATTGAAAATCCTTTTCTAAGAGGTGAAACGTATAAAAAAATGTATTATAAGCGAATAGGTAACGAATAGGTAACGAATAGGTAACAGGATATTAACCGAGCGCTGGAACGGGTACATGCGCGCTAATAGGGTCATTTCATCTCTAAGAACACATTGTTACCGTCTGAGACCTGGACATAATTGAAAATCCTTTTCTAACAGTTGAAACGTATAAAAAAATGTATTATATGCGAATAGGTAACGAATAGGTAACGAATAGGTAACAGGGTATTAACCGAGCGCTGGAACGGGTACATGCGCGCTAGTAGGGTAATTCCATCTCTAAGAACACATTCTTACCACCAGAGACCTGAACACAATTAAAAAACGATTTATTTCAAGGTGTACCGTATACCGCGCGCATTAAAAGCGAATAGGTAACGAATAGGTAACAGGTTATTTACCGAGCGCTGGAACGGGTACATGCGCTCTAATGGGGTCATTTCATCTCTAAGAACACATTGTTACCACCTGAGACATGAACACAATTAAAACACGATTTATTTCAAGTTGCAGCGTATACCCCGCGCATTAAAAGCGAATAGGTAACGAATAGGTAACAAGATTATTTACCGAGCACTGGAACGGGTACATGAGCGCTAATAGGGAATTTCATCTCTAAGAACACATTGTTACCACCTGAGACATGGGCATAATTGAAAATCCTTTTCTAACAGGTGAAACGTATAAAAAAAATGTATTATAAGCGAATAGGTAACGAATAGGTAACGAATGGATAACAGGGTATTAACCGAGCGCTGGAACGGGTACATGCGCGCTAATAGGGTCATTTCATCTCTAAGAAAACATTCTTACCACCAGAGACCTGAACACAATTAAAAAACGATTTATTTCAAGGTGCACCGTATACCCCGCGCATTAAAAGCGAATAGGTAATGAATAGGTAACAGGTTATTTACCGAGCGCTGGAACGGGTACATGCGCTCTAATGGGGTCATTTCATCTCTAAGAACACATTGTTACCGTCTGAGACCTGGACATAATTGAAAATCCTTTTCCAACAGGTGCAACGTATAAAAAAATGTATTATAAGCGAATAGGTAACGAATAGGTAACGAATAGGTAACAGGGTATTAACCGAGCGCTGGAACGGGTACATGCGCGCTAATAGGGTAATTTCATCTCTAAGAACACATTCTTACCACCAGAGACCTGAACACAATTAAAAAACGATTTATTTCAAGGTGCACCGTATACCCCGCGCATTAAAAGCGAATAAGTAACGAATAGGTAACAGGTTATTTACCGAGCGCTGGAACGGGTACATGCGCTCTAATGGGGTCATTTCATCTCTAAGAACACATTGTTACCATCAGAGATATGAATTTAATTGAAAATCCTTTTCTAAAAGGTGCAACGTACAACAAACGTACTATAAGTGAATAGGTAACGAATAGGTAACGAATAGGTAACAGGGTATTAACCGATCGCTGGAACGAGTACATATGCGCTTATAGGGGTATTTCATCTATAAGAACACATTATTACCACCAGAGATATGAACACAATTGGAAATCCTTTTCTAAAAGGTGCAACGTACAACAAACTTTTTAAAAGCGAAATAGTAACGAATATTTAACAGGGTATTATCCGACCGCTGGAACGGATACAAATGCACTTATAGAGTTATATCACCTCTAAGAGCCCAAATCTTCCACCAGAGACAACAAAACAATTGAAAATCATATTTTAAAAGGTGCAACGTAAGATACACGTATTATAAGCGAATTATAAGCGAGTGATGGAACGAATTAAACAAGGTAATAGCATGCTCCGAAACGATGTACACCCTGCTTACATGTTTTACTCTACCACATTATGTAAGTATGTGCCTGTCCCTAGACAAGAGCCTGAAATTAAGTAGTTATCGTTTGTTTTTGTGTTACATATTTCCGTTTATTTTTTTGTATATGAAATACGGCCGTCAGTTTTGTTGTTTGAATTGTATGAGGTTGTCATGTCTGGGCCTTTTATAGGTGACTACACGGTTTGGGCTATGCTCATTATTGAAGGCCGTACAGTGAACTATAGTTAATAATTTCTGTGTCATTTTGGTCTAATGTGGAGTGTTGTCTCATTGGCAATCATACCACATCTTCGTTTTTACGCAAGCGCTAACACGGTGATTTCATCCCGTCGAACCAAGATCCATCTTCAAACATACGGACATAAAGCAGTTAAAAGGTAGAACGTATAAAAAACAAGTAAGGAACAAATGCGTATCGAACATGAAGTAAAAGGATCGGTTGAGCACAAACACATATAAATAGGTCATAAAAAGATCATTTTACCTCAACCAATTCAGAACTATTACCATATGTAAGACTATTAACAACTAGATTTGTAATTGCTAGCAATAACGGAAGGCACCCCTTCCCCCTATTACCAGGTGAGCGACAGCCATTTTGACAATTCCAAAGTCAAAGAGAGCATCTACAGATGTCTAGTAACATTTTTGCAAAGTTTCATTAAGTTTGAACATTTTGAATTTTTGATATTTTTGCTGTTTCCATGGTTACGGCGGCCATTTTGAAAATTCTAACTTCAAAATCCAACTCTGCCTATGCCAGTTACCATTCCTGTAAAGTTTCATCCAGTTTGCGGAAAATTCTTATCTTTGAAATTTTTGACCTTTTTGCATTGTTTCCATGGTAACAAGACCTATTTTGGAAATTCCAACTCCAATGTTGCTCATCATTACTGTGAAGTTTCATGAAGTTTTGAGCATTTTTAGAATTTTGAAAATTTTGGTGTAGTTTCCATGGCAGCATAGTAGTTCCAATGATCGCCAAAATCATCCAACACCTGTATATAGTGGGCACCTACATTGTTTTAAAATATGATGATTCTGAGTTGAAGCATATCCAAACAGTTCACCAAAAACCAAAAGCTCATTTTTTTCACAATTGTGCCGTTTCCATGGTAACGGCAGCCATATTAAACTATTCCATGCCATAATTAAAAAGGGGGAAGGATATTAAAAATCAAATAAGTAACGAATAGGTAACGAATAGGGAATAGGGAATAGGTAACGAATAGGTAACGAATAGGGAATAGGGAATAGGTAACGAATAGGCAACGAATAGGGAATAGGGAATAGGTAACGAATAGGGAATAGGGAATAGGTAACCAACTTGACGCCCATGGATTCCCTGCGAAGTTTGGCTTTTATAATACAGTACACCGTAATTACTATGGTGTTTGTAATAACTTCAGATTGATAAATGAAAAAAACGTCTTGTACTCGTCGAATGGGAATTCTAATGCAATTTGGATGTAACAATTTTATTCATTGGCTAAAATTTGCCGTCAAATCCACAGTTGACCAGGCGTAACTAAGGAGGGACCCGCCATTTTGAATTGATTGAATCAACAAATGTTCGATTACTACTATATAATCGAAAATAAAACAACACCTACCTCGAATTCGCCGTTTTAATGTAATTTTATTCGAATTTGAAGCGTACAGGTATCGTAATAACCTCCAGTTTGTAAGTTTTTCATTTGTATGACGTCACGTTTAGCCATGACGTCTTTTTGCCAAAATCATTCATGAAGTTTCGCGGATTTTTTTCTTTCTGTAAAATTTAGACATTTTTTCAAGTTTTTCGTATTTTTTTTCTGTTTGTAATGCATTAGAATCGGAATAACAGTACTGTAGTTGAAGAGTTGCCACCGTCAATTTTGATTTGACGGTCGCAAATCTCCGTTTTACTGTCTCCGCTACGCGTCGCCAGTAAAACTGCATTTGCGACCGTCAAATCTACAATTGACGGTGGCAACTCTTCAACTACAGTACTGTTATTCCTTAAATGTCTGAAACCGATGATGCGATATTTCATTCTCTCTTGATGTCTTAGAAATAATGTGGAATGTTCAACTTGAAATGATTAAGCCTGTTACTCGTACCATCAATTATAAATTATATACATTATCGTTGATTTGCATTTCAAATGTAAAGTATATCAAACGCCTTGCACGGTGGGGGGTTGCACATTCAAATATAGGTCGCCGTAATATTAGATCAAAAATAAAATAATGATGTAAATCCTAAAATTTAATCAGATTACTCATCTAAAGCAGGATGGTAAGATATACTGTTCCCAGTCTAAAGTCACCATTTAAAAAAAAACATGTAAACTAATTATGTTTACCTAAGATCTTGCCCTGAGCTGAAAGACAAATTGTCTAAGCTCTAATAAGTTTTATTTATAATTTTGTTTTGGATTAACAGTTACAATAGCAATCAATAAGCTGGACTTCAAAATATTTACAACGATGATAATTTTGAAATAAACCACAATTATTTAATGACTTTAGCATGTTCAATACACATTTATACCAAATCTATTAAAATTGAAAAAAAGTCCGATTAACCGGTTAGCGCTTTTGGTATTCGATATTCGGTCCTTCCGACAATTAACCGTTGACAACACTAAAACAGAGCTAATCAAAATGTACAGTATTCTTCTGAATAATAAGTGCTGAATTACTATATATAAACTGAACATGCAGGAACAAGAAACATATGAGTGTGTCCATTCTATGGACATTGTTAGTCATATATACAAATATCTATGATGAGAGATATAGGATGGAGCGTGGGTCGTTCTTTCTGTATTTTCTATGCTATATTGTTCTCTATTCTTTATTTGTTTTGCCTATTTTCCTAATATTTGCGTATCAGCACACACATATTCTTTTTTTTTCTTATAATTCTACTTTTTCCTTTTTATTCAATCCTTCGGTATTCGACCATCATATATATTGTACAATGGATTTTAAACAAAAGACGATATATTTCCTATAAATTTATGCATATGTTATATTAATATACACAGAACTTCAAGAATATGATTAAAATTGAAATTTAGCTTTAAAGAAAAACACCTCGTCGTTTTGATTTGCTACCAACAATGTATTCGTAGTTATGTCATAGTGCAGGGCGTTTGGTTTATCCAGTCCATCAGCATGTGATAAAAGTTGTCTACAGCGTTTTCCTTCTTGAGAGATGGCGACCACATTGTTAGTAGACCATCCAGCTACAAACACGTTACCATCATTGTCTACAGAAATACCGAGTGGATATTGCAGAACACTTTTATCACAAAACGTCCACAGTATGTTACCATAGTTATCACAGCAGGTTACACTATGATTGTCAAAGTTTGTGTAGAACAGTTTGTCACCGAATGATGTAACGTACGCAAATTCTGGGAGGTTAATTTTGCTAATATTGGTAATGGATCCATCACTAAGACTTATAATCCGTAGTCCTTTCCGACAGGCACAATAAATCAAATGTCCATCCATGTACACTACTCCACCTGTGTATGAATTTACTTCTATTGATTTCTTCAGTTTTTGCTTCTTTAGGTCGAATATATCAATCGTATGTAAAAGCATAGATGTTACAGCAATAGAATCATTACCAATAAAAACCACATCAAACGTTATATCGATACTATCTATTTCAAAATCTTTCGAACCGTCAGATTTGAATACGCTTACCTTTTTTTCGCTAAGGCAGGAAATAATTATTCTTCCATCTGGGAGCTTATAACAACCAGAGATATCTAATAACTTTGTATCGATACGTTTCTGAAATGTCAGAGCCAGATTATCGATATTTCTGTCTGGAAGAGCTACCATAATCTGGGCTTGTCTGTCCTTCTGTTTCTGAATAAACAAATCACATCGAACATGACTGATACTAATTTCTGCAAACTTCTTAATGCTCTCTGTGATTTGTTCTAAAGACTTGTTAATTTGGCATGAAATATCAACCTGATTTGTGGTGTCACTTTCAGTAATCGACCTAATGAATTTTTCTTCGACCTTTAAATCCTTTTCTATATGTTTAATGGCCAAGAAGGTTTGAAGTTCGGATGCATGCTGTTTAATATTACAAATGTTTGTTTGGTATCCTGCTATCTCCGTTTCCTTAGATTTTAAAGTAGTCAGCAACTTTTGTAGTTTCTTGTTTTCCGTCTGTTCAGCTGTCATTAATTCTTTCATTACCTCATCTTGAAGTTTATCCAGGTGTTGATTTAACTTTATTCTGGTTTGTTTAATTTCTGCTTCAATTTCCCCTCTCTCGATTTCTAGTGATTTTAAATTGTCTTCTCGGTTGGTACGGATTCGCCTTACATTCTCGGCAAGTTCAAATATAGTTTGTTCGATATCATAAAAGGCATTTGATGTTTTGACGTTTGATATGATTTCATTGATGTCGGTTAAATCTTTGCAATCGTTATGCATTTTCACACATTTCTTGCAGCAAGGGCTGTCGTGTTTTCTACAGAAAAGCTCATATTTTTCGTTATGTATTTTGCAGAACTGAGCGATTTGGAGAATTTCTGTCGGTAACTTCCTGTATTCGGCGATAGAAACCGTTTCGTGGTTTCTTGATGCCTTCGAAATACCGTGGTGTTCGTTACAATCTCCACAAAGTCCTTCATCACATTCGGAACACCAGACTACTGATGACTTGGTAATCTGACGATAATCACAGAAACCACACTTACTCCAATTACTGGCCATGATCCTGTAAATACATGGAAAACTGCTGACAGTAGTATTTTATATTGTAAAATGAATTTTAGTATTGAAATATACAAATGGGTTCAGTTCGAACGACAAACAGAAGAGTTTCGTGTATCACCATCAGGATGTGAAATCGATTATCAGCCTTCCAAATCCCCTTTAAAGGAAAAAGTCAAATTGACAAGCTATACGATCAACACAGTAACATTTCATTATGAACATATAAACTTTTAATCTATCATTTAAATATAAACGAAAATTAGGTATCGAAATAAGTCCCTATTAAAATTGTACTGCTACGTTTTTCTTTTGTAAATTAATATTTCAATGCTAAGTAAAATTGAGAATGGAAATGGGGAATGTGTCAAAGAGACAACAACCCGACCATAAAAGAACAGACAACAGCAAAGGTCACCTACAGGTCTTCAATGCAGCGAAAAATTCACAGACCCGGAGGCGTCCTGAAGCTGGTCCCTAAACAAATACATGTATATGTACTAGTTCAGTGATAATGAACGCTTATTTTCATGTAGATGCAGTGTGTTTTTCATGTTGAATAAGGTAGTAGTTTTATGCACATGTCTTTACAGACTAACTGAATGTTTTAGGCATGTTTCGAAATTCGTAATTGTTCTTCAACACATCTTTATTAGATTAAAGTAACATAGCAGATATTTTTCGTTTGTTCCGTAGATTATTGGCGTTTGAATTTTTTTTATAGAATCCCCCTTTTAAATTTGCATTGGAGTTTTTTAATATATATATATACAAGCAGTTCTTTCATCAGCTCAGTTACTAAACAAAATTATACCATCTACTCTAATTCCAACTGTAAAACGGAGAACTCAATTTATATATTAACATGTGACACTTGTGGCATTCAGTATGTGGGAGAAACAATGGACAAATTTAATATTCGGCTCAATAATCATCGTTCATCGTACAAAACCAACAAAAACTGTCTTCTCACAAGATATCTCCGTTCAACGAAACATCCTTTTAATAATGTTACTTTCCAAATTATAGAAGTCAACACCGAGTGGGACACCACGGCGAGAAGGAGAAAAGAAAACTTTTGGATCCACCAACTCCTCACTTTAGAACCTGATGGTCTTAACGAAAAAGACGAAAAAGATACAGGAAAGATAAAGAATAATTCAAAACAAAGCATCGTCCTTTTTATCCCGTAATATTGGCCAATGGACGTTGCTAACTTCAACTACCAATTATGTATTTTTAAGGTAGCTATATCCAAGTGCAACATATACATTGAGCTGCAAAATTTTCTTATTTTCAAAGCAGCTAAATTCAAGTGCTCATAGACATTGAGCTGCAAAATATTTCTTATTTTATAGGCAGCAAGTGCAACATAGACGTTGAGCTGCAAAAGTTTCTTATCATCTACATCCGATTTCACCTGGATAGATGCACGCTTGATAAAGCTAGTTGGTCTAGCGAAATATTGCGTTTATTTTCATCATTTTGTAAATATTTTAGACATTCTTATATTTACATACTAAATAGTGTGTTAAAATTACATTGTTAGGCAATCTATATATATATATAACTCGTCTAAACATCAATCCAACAATGTTAGATCTGTAAATTTGCTTTCGCAAATTTTTGGTTCTTCCCTCGCCGGGATTCGAACCCATGCTACTGTGATATCGTGATACCAAATCGCCTGCACTGCAGCCGTCCCGCTACACCACACGACCACCTGGGCTCTCACAAAAAGAGCTTTCGCTGGCCGTGTGTTACCTTTCCTCGTCAGTTTTAATCTAGCGGCGTACTACAGAACATGATATATAAGGCATGAAGATGTTATTGTTACAGATCAGCTAAATTATCTATAGTAAAAGATCCTACAAATTAATGTAATATACAGTCACAGAAAATAATTATATTTATAAGTACGTCTGAGTCAGTGACAACTCTACTACAGATGTATCCATCGGATCGCCATCAATGATGGGGATATATGGCTGTGTACATAATGTATATACAACTCGTCTAAACATCAACCCAACAACGTTAGATCTGTAAATTTGCTTTCGCAAATTTTTGGTTCTTCCCTCGCCGGGATTCGAACCCATGCTACTGTGATATCGTGACACCAAATCGCCTGCACTGCAGCCGTCCCGCTAGACCACACGACTACCTGGGCTCTCATAAAAAGAGCTTTCGCTGGCCGTGTGTTACCTTTACTCGTCAGGTTTATTCTATCGGCGTACTACATTACATGATATATAAGGCATGGAGATGTTATTGTTACAGATCAGCTCAATTGTCTATAGTAAAGGATCCTACAAATTAATGTAAGATACAGTCACAGAAAATAATTATATTTATAAGTACGTCTGAGTCAGTGACAACTCTACAACAGATTTATCCATCGGATCGCCATCAATGATGGTGATACATGGCTGTGTACAGTATGTATATACAACTCGTCTAAACATCAACCCAACAATGTTAGATCTGTAAATTTGCTTTCGCAAATTTTTTGTTCTTCCCTCGCCGGGATTGGAACCCATGCTACTGTGATACCGTGACACCAAATCGCCTGCACTGCAGCCGTCCCGTTAGACCACACGACCACCTGGGCTCTACAAAAATAAAGCTTTCAGTGGCCGTGTGTTACCTTTCCTCGTCAGTTTTAATCTAGCGGCGTACTACAGTACATGATATATAAGGCATGGAGATGTTATTGTTACAGATCAGCTAAATTATCTATAGTAAAGGATCCTACACATTAATGTAAGATATAGTCACAGAAAATAATTAGGGCCCCGCCGACGGCGGGTCGCCCTATAGTGATCAGTCTGTCCGTCCGTCCGTCCGTCTGTCCGTCCGTCCGTCTGTCCGTCCGTCCGTCTGTCCGTCCGTCCGTCTGTCCGTCGTACCGTCCGTCCGTCCGTAACACTTTCTTGTCCGCTCCATATCTAGAGAACCGTTATGATTTCATACTTAATACTTAACATGATTATTAACCAACACCAGAGGGTGTGTCATGTTGTATGTACAACTTCCTAGGTCAAAGGTCAAGGTCAAAAACTGGTTTCAGTTGACAACCCCGTGTCCTGTGGTGAAGATCGTGTCCGCTCCATATCTAGATAACCATTATGATTTCAAAGTTTATACTTGACATCCATTTTAACAACCACCAGAGGGTGTGTCATGATGTATGTACAACTTCCTAGGTCAAAGGTCAAGGTCAAAAACTTTGGTTTCGAGTTGACAATCCTGTGTCCTGTGGTGAAGATCGTGTCCGCTCCATATCTAGATAATCGTTATGATTTCAAAGTATATACTTGTCATACATTTTAACCACCACCAGAGGGCGTGTCATGATATATGTACAACTTCCTAGGTCAAAGGTCAACGTCAAAAAAACTTTGGTTTCAGTTGACAACCCTGTGTCCTGTGGTGAAGATTGTGTCCGCTCTATATCTTGAAAACCGTTATGATTTCAAATATTATACTTGACATCTATTTTAACCAACACCAGAGGGTGTGTCATGATATATGTACCACTTCCTAGGTCAAAGGTCTGTCTGTCTGTTGGTCTGTCCATCGCTAACAAATTTGATCCACATTATATTTTGAGAGGACAGCTGTTATTATTTCATACTTTATACCTGACAAACATTTTCAACTTAACATATATATTAACCAACACAAGAGAATGTGTCATAATGTATGCATCCTAGGTCTAAGATCAGTCTGTCGGTCTGTCCATCTGTTCGTTGTTCTTAACAAATTGTGTCCGCTCTACCTCTCGAGAACCATTAATATTTCATACTTTATACTTGGTGGGTCATAATATATTGAAGGCATAATTCTAAAAATATGTGACAAATATCAATTGGGCAGCACCTTTAAACATATTGTTCAAACATCAATCCATATATCCAGAAGTCACCTTAGAGTAGTAATCAATGAGTTCACATCATGCAGTCATATCACTATTATACTATGAAAGTAAGATGAGAATATTTATCAGTTTTAACTTAAAATCTTAGATCAAAATCACACATGAGACTATGTAATAACTTCAAATAATGCTTCATTTCAGATTATCCATACAACTTATTTACCCCACGTTATTGACAGCGGGGCCCACAGAGATGGCTCCCATCTCAATGATATCTAGTTATATTTATAAGTACGTCTGAGTCAGTGACAACTTTACAACAGATTTATCCATCGGATCGCCATCAATGATGGTGAAACATGGCTGTGTACATTATGTATATACAACTCGTCTAAACATCAACCCAACAATGTTCGATCTGTAAATTTGCTTTGCAAATTTTTTGTTCTTCCCTCGCCGGGATTGGAACCCATGCTACTATGGTATCGTGACACCAAATCGCCTGCACTGCAGCCGTCCCGCTAGACCACACGACCACCTGGGCTCTACAAAAATAAAGCTTTCAGTGCCCGTGTGTTACCTTTACTCGTCAGTTTTAATCTATCGGCGTACTACAGTACATGATATATAAGGCATGGAGATATTATTGTAAGAGATCAGCTCAATTTATCTATAGTAAAGGACCTTACAAATTAATGTAAGATACAGTCACAGAAATTAATTATATTTATAAGTACGTCTGAGTCAGTGACAACTCTACAACAGATATATCCATCGGATCGCCATCAATGATGGTGAAACATGGCTGTGTACATTATGTATATACAACTCGTCTAAACATCAACTCAACAATGTTAGATCTGTAAATTTGCTTTCGAAAATATTTTGTTCTTCCCTCGCCGGGATTCGAACCCATACTACTATGATATCGTGACACCAAATAGCCTGCACTGCAGCCGTCCCGCTAGACCACACGACCACCTGGGCTCTACAAAAATAAAGCTTTCAGTGGCCGTGTGTTACCTTTCCTCGTCAATTTTAATCTAGGGGCGTACAACAGTACATGATATATAAGGCATGGAGATGTTATTATTACAGATTAGCTGAATTATCTATAGTAAAGGATCCTACAAATTAAAAATATTAAAAATAACGAGATAGGTAACACACGGCCACCGAAAGCTTTATTATTTGTGAAGCCCAGGTGGTCGTGTGGTCTAGCGGGACGGCAACAGTGCAGGCGATTTGGTGTCACGATGTCTCTAGTAGCATGGGTTCGAATCCCGGCGAGGGAAGAACAAAAAATTTGCTAAAGCAAATTTACAGATCTAACATTGATGGGTTGATGTTAAGACGATCTGTAGAGAAGAACCAAAAATTTGCGAAAGCAAATTTACAGATCTAACATTGTTGGGTTGATGTTTAGACGAGTTGTATATACATTATGTACACAGCCATGTATCACCATCATTGATCATTGATGGTGATCCGATGGATACATCTGTTGTAGGGTTGTCACTGACTCAGACGTACTTATGAATATAATTATTTTCTGTGACTGTATCTTACATTAATTTGTAGGATCCTTTACTATAGATAATTTAGCTGATCTGTAACAATAACATCTTCATGCCTTATATATCATGTACTGTAGTACGCCGCTAGATTAAAACTGACGTGGAAAGGTAACACATGCCCACCGAAAGCTCTTTTTTGAGAGCCCAGGTGGTCGTGTGGTCTAGCGGGACGGCTGCAGTGCAGGCGATTTGGTGTCACGATATCACAGTAGCATGGGTTCGAATCCCGGCGAGGGAAGAACCAAAAATTTGCGAAAGCAAATTTACAGATCTAACATTGTTGGGTTGATGTTTAGACGAGTTGTATATACATTATGTACACAGCCATGTATCACCATCATTGATGGCGATCCGATGGATACATCTGTTGTAGGGTTGTCACTGACTCAGACGTACTTATGAATATAATTATTTTCTGTGACTGTATCTTACATTAATTTGTAGGATCCTTTACTATAGATAATTTAGCTGATCTGTAACAATAACATCTTCATGCCTTATATATCATGTACTGTAGTACGCCGCTAGATTAAAACTGACGTGGAAAGGTAACACATGCCCACCGAAAGCTCTTTTTTTGAGAGCCCAGGTGGTCGTGTGGTCTAGCGGGACGGCTGCAGTGCAGGCGATTTGGTGTCACGATATCACAGTAGCATGGGTTCGAATCCCGGCGAGGGAAGAACCAAAAATTTGCGAAAGCAAATTTACAGATCTAACATTGTTGGGTTGATGTTTAGACGAGTTATATATATATATATATATACATATCCAACGCAATCATAGGTTTGAACGTAGTTTTCAAATTAGACTCGTTTATATTTTTTCGTTTGAGCTTGTATCATATTTCCCTCCGGTTTATATGATCCGTTCGTCCTATATTGACTCTTAAAATTCAAGAGTCTATCTAAAAATGAGGGTACTTTTTCTAAAAATGAGGGTGTTTTTTTATATGGCCTTCCAAATGCCGTTTCGATCCCTAACATCACTGAAGAGACATTTATTGTCGAAATCCGGATCTGGTGTACTACAAAAATATTGACACCGTATGTTTGTGGCATAACATCGTGTCCACAAGTTAAATTGTTTTTATGTTTAGTATTAAATCATATTAAGATCCATTTTGTTACATCTTGTGATCAATTTTATTTGGCAATCGCCAATGGCAGTTAGCAGGGTTAAAGAACATCAGTTGTTCGACCTGTTAGTCAAATGCGTTTTGTTTAAATATACTTTTTCACTATTTTGGTCTTTTGGAAAATGTTGTTTGTGCTGTTTTTAGACCCTTCTACAACGAAATTTGTTTTACATGCACACGTATAAAAATTGCGGTTTTCATCCAACGCAATCATAGGTTTGAACGTAGTTTTCAATTTAGACTCGTTTATATTTTTTCGTTTGGGCTTGTATCATATTTCCCTCCGGTTTATATGATCCGTTCATCCTATATTGACTCTTAAAATTCAAGAGTCTATCTAAAAATGAGGGTACTTTTTCTAAAAATGAGGGTATTTTTTATATGGCCTTCCAAATACCGTTTCGATCCCTAACATCACTGAAGAGACATTTATTGTCGAAATCCGGATCTGGTGTACTAAAAAAATATTGACACCGTATGTTTGTGGCATAACATCGTGGCCACAAGTTAAATTTTTTTTCTGTTTAGTATTAAATCATATTAAGATCCATTTTGTTACATCTTGTGAACAATTTTATTTGGCAATCGCCAATGGCAGTCAGCAGGGTTAAAGAACATCAGTTGTTCGACCTGTTAGTCAAATGCGTTTTGTTTAAATATACTTTTTCACTATTTTGGTCTTTTGGAAAATGTTGTTTGTGCTGTTTTTAGACCCTTCTACAACGAAATTTGTTTTACATGCACACGTATAAAAATTGCTGTTTTTATCCAACGCAATCATAGGTTTGAACGTAGTTTTCAATTTAGACTCGTTTATATTTTTTCGTTTGGGCTTGTATCATATTTCCCTCCGGTTTATATGATCCGTTCATCCTATATTGACTCTTAAAATTCAAGAGTCTATCTAAAAATGAGGGTACTTTTTCTAAAAATGAGGGTATTTTTTATATGGCCTTCCAAATACCGTTTCGATCCCTAACATCACTGAAGAGACATTTATTGTCGAAATCCGGATCTGGTGTACTAAAAAAATATTGACACCGTATGTTTGTGGCATAACATCGTGGCCACAAGTTAAATTTTTTTTCTGTTTAGTATTAAATCATATTAAGATCCATTTTGTTACATCTTGTGAACAATTTTATTTGGCAATCGCCAATGGCAGTCAGCAGGGTTAAAGAACATCAGTTGTTCGACCTGTTAGTCAAATGCGTTTTGTTTAAATATACTTTTTCACTATTTTGGTCTTTTGGAAAATGTTGTTTGTGCTGTTTTTAGACCCTTCTACAACGAAATTTGTTTTACATGCACACGTATAAAAATTGCTGTTTTTATCCAACGCAATCATAGGTTTGAACGTAGTTTTCAATTTAGACTCGTTTATATTTTTTCGTTTGGGCTTGTATCATATTTCCCTCCGGTTTATATGATCCGTTCATCCTATATTGACTCTTAAAATTCAAGAGTCTATCTAAAAATGAGGGTACTTTTTCTAAAAATGAGGGTATTTTTTATATGGCCTTCCAAATACCGTTTCGATCCCTAACTACACTGAAGAGACATTTATTGTCGAAATCCGGATCTGGTGTACTAAAAAAATATTGACACCGTATGTTTGTGGTATAACATCGTGTCCACAAGTTAAATTGTTTTTCTGTTAAGTATTAAATCATATTTAGATCCATTTTATTACATCTTGTGCTCAATTTTATTTGGCAATCGCCAATGGCAGTCAGCAGTGTTAAAGAACATCAGTTGTTCGACCTGTTAGTCAAATGCGTTTTGTTTAAATATACTTTTTCACTATTTTGGTCTTTTGGAAAATGTTGTTTGTGCTGTTTTTAGACCCTTCTACAACGAAATTTGTTTTACATGCACACGTATAAAAATTGCGGTTTTTATCCAGCGCAATCATAGGTTTGAACGTAGTTATCAATTTAGACTCGTTTATATTTTTTCGTTTGGTCTTGTATCATATTTCCCTCCGGTTTATATGATCCGTTCATCCTATATTGACTCTTAAAATTCAAGAGTCTATCTAAAAATGAGGATACTTTTTCTAAAAATGAGGGTATTTTTTATATGGCCTTCCAAATACCGTTTCGATCCCTAACATCACTGAAGAGACATTTATTGTCGAAATCCGGATCTGGTGTACTAAAAGAATATTGACACCGTATGTTTGTGGCATAACATCGTGGCCACAAGTTAAATTGTTTTTCTGTTTAGTATTAAATCATATTAAGATCCATTTTGTTACATCTTGTGATCAATTTTATTTGGAAATCGCCAATGGCAGTCAGCAGGGTTAAAGAACATCAGTTGTTCGACCTGTTAGTCAAATGCGTTTTGTTTAAATATACTTTTTCACTATTTTGGTCTTTTGGAAAATGTTGTTTTGTGCTGTTTTTAGACCCTTCTACAACGAAATTTGTTTTACATGCACACGTATAAAAATTGCGGTTTTTATCCAACGCAATCATAAGTTTTAACGTACTTTTCAATTTAGACTCGTTTATATATATATGTATATATATATATTTCATATGTAATTAATATAATCCAGTCATGTTGTAAAGACCGACACAAAACTTTCGTTCAAGTTGTTAGCATCGACATGACATCTATTAAATTTCAATATCAACACGTCTAAACATTTCCGATGTACTCCCTATATGTAAACGTATAAATGAAGGCAACAGTAGTATACCGCTGTTCGAAATTCATAAATCGATAGAGAAAAAAACAAATCCGGATTACAAACTAAAACCGAGGAAAACACATCAAATATAAGAGAACTGCGACACAACATCAAAATGTAACACACACAGAAATGAACTATAATATAACAATGGCCATTTTTCTGCTTTGGTATAGGGCATTTTAAGAAAAAAATGGTCTGTTGAACCTGGTTTTGTGGCATGCCAAACCTTCCGCTTTATTGGCAATGTTTATTATAAAATTTAAATGACAACATTACATTACAGGACTACAATACAAATAAACGGTATAAAAAATAAAGGACAGAGAAACAAACGAATATATAGACAACAAAAGGTACCAGGTTAAACATGTAATACGCCAGACGCGCGCCACGTTCACACAAGACTAACCATCGACGCTCAGATGAACAAAAGTTTAAAAGCCAAAAAAAGGACAAAGTTGAAGATTACTGCGGACCAAAAGTTCCAAAACGTTGTGACCAATACGGCCAGGGTTATCCGCCTGGGACAAGAACATCCTTATCATATAGAACAATTCATACTTTTACAAACAGGTAATTTGATAAAATGACTATATAATAGATATATACGATTAAACTGAAATGGTGGCTAGCTACAGAATATAAACGGATACATTACAAAAATACACAGCCGTATAAGTCAAACCTAATGCAACGCACAAAGTACAAAATGACGTCACATTAGAATTTCTGAAACGAGTTACCAAAATTATGAAAGAATTTGGATGAAATTCCAGATTAGATTTGTATGAATTATCTAACAGTGAAAATGACAATACTAATGAATATCAAATTGTAGTAGTAATAATATTCGAGGGATAGATAATTAATTGTATTATCTTGCTATGTCGGTGTTTCTTCTGAATCCAACTGTAAACCAAATATATCGTGTAAATTTCGTTGATCCAAACTTAAATCTTATAAATGAAATGGAAAATTAATTATCTATAAATAGTATTAACTGTATTGTTCACTTGTGTTAATATATGCCTGTTTATTGAATTAAGCCATTTCAATGGATATTTTATAGTGTGTTTTTCTATGTTGTGATATAACACTGTTGTTTCATATAGGGTTGAAGGTTTGGTACGATTAAAACGTTTTAACCCGCTGCAATTGTTTGCACCTGTCCCAAAACAGGAATATGATTTTCAGTAGTTGTCGTTTGTTGATGTGGTTCATAAGTGTTTCTCGTTTTTGTTTTTGTTTTTTTATATAGATTACGCCGTTGATTTTCCCGTTTGAATGGTTTTACACTAACAGTTTTGAGGCTTCAGTGTGAGTCAAGGCTCCGTGGTGAAGACCGTACCATGACCTTTAATGATTTACTTTTATTAGTTGTGACTTGGATGGAGATTTGTCTCTTTGGCACTCATACCACATCTTCTTATAACTATTGAAATTCTAAGAACAATTCTAAATATATTGCACATTGCTTGTGCACTTTTACCGTAATCTTTTCCGGAACATGTTTAGATTGACGAAAGTATTAAGGAATATGTTTAGGATCATTTTTTGTTTTAAAATTAGTATTTCAGTGCGAAAATTTTTAATACTAAAACATATTTAATAGTATTTATATTTAATTTGTTGATTAGACATGTGCTTAGATAATATCATGATTCTAGACGCAAGTTTTCATAAATGTCATTTAATTGCTGGAAAATAAATCTTATTTTAATTAACGATTAAGATCTACAAAATTAAATGTTTTCTTTACACATTGTAACCCTTGGAATGCAGTTCTTGCCCTTTTTTTTTATTGTCATGCTTAAATCGATGAAATTTGAATAGCGTAACATTAGTTATAGATTTTTTTTTAAGAAAAAATGTTAGTATTGATTAGCGTAGCACTCCACAGTTAGGTGTGTAGTTTCGCATTTTGGCCCCTGTTGATAGCTAGTGGAGAATAAAATTCATTTTTGGATAGCTGAAGATTAAAATAGCCTTCATAGCGTGTTTATAGGAACATCAAGATTATGTTATGTATGTAGGCTGTTATGTATGACAGTCCGTATTTTCATATCATGCCAAATATTGGTCCGGCAATTATTGTATGTTTTTCTCTCCCTTTTTCGAGCGTCACTGATGAGTCTTTTGTAGACGAAAAGCGCGTCTGGCGTATATACATAATTTAGTCCTGGTATCTATGATGAGTGTATTTGTCGTTGAACTTTGCGATTAAATTTTACGAAAAAATAAGGCAAAAGACACTCATTTTTTATTTGACCATTTGGTAGAAAAATGCCAACAGTTTCTGAAAAGGTACCACTCAAAGGCATTGCAATTCTAGTTTTAACCAAATTTTAGGGGAATATGAGACATTTTTACTCTCTTTTATGCAATATTTTTAGGGTAAATAAATGCAGAATGTTACCATGGTTACAAAAAAAAAGGAATTATTTTTTACCATTTTAACTATTTAAAATCAAATCTATGGAAGTTACTGATTACATACATATGGTTATGTATAACACAAACAATTAGGACAATGTATTAGAAAGCCAGGACTAGAAGATGAACATTTTGTGGTTCAATTTGATTTTTTTTTCTATTTGTGGAGTGCTACCTTGTGTCTCGCCTCTATGAAGTAACGGCAATGGGGACGTGCTGTCCCCGGTGGAGTCTTCGCCGTTTAACATTTTGTGAAAATTTGTGATAAGGTAAGTTTCTATAAAGGGCACTAGCTGTCACATTCATGTTCACTGTTTTAATTCAAAATTTCATATTTTATTTATAACAACATAATAGTTATCAAAAATACCAGGATTATAATTTAGTACGCCGACGCGCGTTTCGTCTACATAAGACTCATCAGTGACGCTCAAATCGAAATATTGATAAAGCCAAACATGTACGAAGTTGAAGAGCATTGAGGATCCAAAATTCCAAAAAGTTGTGCCAAATACGGCTAAGGTAATCTATGCCTGGAATAAGAAAATCCTTAGTTTTTCGAAAAATTCAAAGTTTTGTAAACAGGAAATTTATAAAAATAACCACATTATTGATATTCATGTCAACACCGAAATGTTGACTACTGGGCTGGTGATACCCTCGGGGACGAAACGTCCACCAGCAGTGGCATCGACCATAAAACATTTATTCAAAGTATTAAAAGTCTTAAAAAAATAATAAACACGAGCAGGAGAATACGTAGCTTCGTTTTGTGTGTATTTTAGTCCAGACGTCATCTAATTAATTATCGAGTTGACCTCTAAAGTCATGCGATGACTATATAAGCGATGTAAACATAAATATAGATAAAAATTGATTAAGCAAACTCGTGCTGTTGGATTATTCTCTATCTATTTAATTTCACTTTATAGATAAAATAAATGTTTAACATCTTTTTTACCTGTAAAAGAACGAATTTTTATGGATCGAATCAGTCAATCAAATGATTGACCTTTGTTTCACTTTCAATGTTTACATTCTTTTCCTTTAAATAACTTTACACTTACAATTCACGTGTTATCCATCTCAAGCTAAGGGTTTAAATTGAATTTCACATGAAAACGGATTATATGAGGTCAAATTATTCACTTGCAACTGAATAACTCAAAATCGATGATTTTAGGTTATTTTGACAAAATTTAACCATACTGGCTTCTCAAAGCTAATTATTATTTCACTATTTACATTTCATTCTTGAATGAGCAAATAAAAAGCTGTTAGATTGTTTATACATCTCGTAGGTAGTGCCCCTCTAATAGTGATTCCATTGTCTTTGGTAAATTATTGTCACAGTATTTGGACACCTCAAAATTATAGATAGTTTTAAAAATGTTTTATTCAATGCAAACGCATATTTGCTTGTGTAAATACAACACCAACACATTTGGAACAAAATGTTCAAAATACATGGCAAGTTGTATGTTCGTTTGTATTCAAAAAGAATAAACAACGACCTTTCGATCAAATTTCCTTTATTCCTTCAAATACCAACAGTCGTCTGAAATCATACAGTTAATTTATAAAAGAAAATGCTCGCCAAATAAAACGGATTTCTCGATTCGCACATTCCATATACTGATATAGATTAGGATGGTTGTTAATTAATACGAAAATAAATATAAATATCTTATAAGCATAGATCAGCAGAAGTATTGTCGCTTTCAAGTTTAAATCTAAATACCATTGTCTATTTTTTTTTATTCATATAAATTTGATCAATTGGTCGTTTAAGTGGAAGGAAGTGGTAACATAAAATTATATAAGAGAGGTACGAAAGATACCAAAGGGACAGTCAAACTCATAAATCTAAAACAAACTGACAACGCCATGGCTAAAAATAAAAAAGACAAACAGAAAAACAATATATGATATGACATATTTTTATCATAATAAAACGAAAGTGGCATATAACATGTATGATCAAATGATGTAGAAATACGTACAAGCATATAAAAAGCTACGTCTATAAATGATGAATGTTTCTTACATTATTCTGTTAACCAATGAAATACTTAGATCACTTACCACGAAGTTGACGCAACCTTTCAGATACGATGAAGGTAAATAGTCATGTGATCTCACTATTCAAAGTTCAGGACAGTTATTTTTACTTTTAAAATTATCTTTAGTGTCATTTGGGTTGTTATACTAAAAAATCATAAAGGTTAAGTTCTGCAAGGTTTGTCGACCGGGATGATGACAACAGTACTTGTTTTGCTACTGCCACTAGAAAAAAAAGAAACATTGGAAATGGACAGAATATTTTTCTTAAAACAAACAACCTACTCCCCCTCAGAAATTTGTTGCAAGGGTTTCTTGAATGTGCAACGAGCGGGACACGCAATATACACGACCAGAAGGAATTAACTGCATACTTATACATCCCGTACAGCAAATCGATCCAACACTTTAGCAAGGTTTTATATAATGAAGACATAATCTTTAAACAGTTTAATTGTAGAATAAAGCTAGCATGTTAGTAAGTGCTAGTAGTCCTGTGTTAATTAATGTATCATTGTCATTTTGCTTAGATTCTTTTGTTACCTATTCTGACATCCGACCACGAACTTTACCCCTTGAAATCCACCACTGACTAAATATGTCCAAATCCCGAAAACTTTACTCTAATAGTTGTTTTATCTGCTGTTTCTAAAATCATCAAGTCGATTTCATTTTTCAAATCGTTTTATATTCTGTCATCATTGGGCCTTTATCCTAATTTCTAGAACACAAACATCGTATTAAGTTTGAGAAATTATGATGTGTTCTAAAATATACAAATATAGCTATTCAAAATGTACAGTGTTCATCTGAATTAAAAGAGCTGAATTACTAAATTATTATTATTTGTAAAATTGAACATGCAGGAAAAAGAAACATATGCGTCTGTTCATTTTATTGACAGCGTTATTCATATATACAAATATTTATGATGAGAGATGTATGATGGGGCGTGGGTCGTTATTTCTGAATTCTTTATGCCATTGTTCTCTATTCTTGGTTGGTTTTGGCCATATTCCTCATATTTGTGAACCATCACACTATTATCCTGTTTATTTTTTAATTTTTTTAATTTTTTTATGTTGTCAATCATTTTTCTATAAACCCAATCCAGACCCACATGCGTATTTTTGCACAATGTAAATACATTTTAAACAAAAAACAATTTATTTCTTTTAATTCAAAATTATTTATATATATAAATATACAAAAAATTTCGAGAATATAATCAAAATTAAAATAAAGGTACTCATTTCAATTCATATAAGAATGCGTTATTATATTGATTTGCCACCAACAATATGTCGGTAGATGTGTCATAGTGCAGAACCTGAGGCAAAAACAGCCAATCATTACTTGATAAAAGTTGTCCAGCGTTTTCCATCAGGAGAGATGACGACTATATTGTGAGTAGAATGTCCCGCTACAAACACGTTACCATCATTGTCTACAGAGATACCAAGTGGATACTCCAAAACACTGGTATCACAGAAAGTCCAAAGAATGTAACCATGGTAATCACAACATGTTACACTGTGATCGTTACAGTTTGTGTAGAACAGTTTGTCACCGAATGTTGCAACGTATGAAAAGTGCGTAAGTTTGTTATTGGTAACATTGGTAATGGATTCATCACTCAGACTGATCATCTTCAGTCCTTTCTCCCTGGCACAATAACTCAAATGTCCGTCTTTATATGCTACTCCACCAATGACTGAATTTACTTTTATTGATTTCTTAAGTTTTTGCTTCTTTAAGTCGATTATATTTATCGTATTTGAATCGCCGGTTGTCACAGCAAGAGAATCATTCCCAATTAATACTGCATCACTCGTTTTATCAATATTATTTATTTCAAAATCTTCCGAACCGTCAGATTTGAATATGCTTATCTTTTTTTGGGTATTGCAGGAGAAAACCATCCTTTCATCTGGGAGCTTATAACAACCAGTGACATCTGCCAATTTTGTTTTGAAGCGTTTCTGTAATGTCAAAGCCAGACTATCGATATTTATGGCTGGAAGAGCTACCATAATCTGGGCTTGTCTGTCCTTCTGTTTCTGAATAAACAAATCACATCGAACAGATCTGATACTAATTTCTGCAAACTTCGAAACGTTCTCTGTGATTTGTTGTAAAGACTTGTTAACTAGGCATGAAATATTGACCTGATTCGTTGCGTCACTTTCAGTAATTGTCTGTATGAAATTTTCTTTGACCTTTAAATCCTTTGCGATATGTTTAATGGCCAAGAAGGTTTGAAGTTCGGATGCATGCTGTTTAATATTACCAATGTTTGTTTGGTATTCTGCTATTTCTGTTTCCTTAGCTTTTAAAGTAGTCAGCAACTTTTGTATTTTCTTGCTTTCCGTCTGTTCAGCTGTCATTAATTCTTTCATTACTTCATCTTGAAGTTTATCTAGATGATTATTTAACTTTATTCTTGTTCGTTTGATTTCTGCTTCAATTTGTCCTCTCTCCATTTTCAGTGATTTTAAATTGTCTTCTCGGTTAGTACGTATTCGCCTTACATTTTCGGCAAGTTCTAATATAGTTTGTTCTATATCATCTAAAGCATTTGATGTTTTGACGTTTAATATGATTTCATCGATGTCGGTTAAATCTTTGCAGTCATTATACGTTTTCACACATTTCTTTCAGCATGGGCAGTCGTGTTTTCTGCAAAAAAGTTCATACTTTTCTTTATGTATTTTGCAGAACTGGGCGATTTGGAGAATTTTTGTCGGTAACTTCTAGTATTCGGCAATAGAAACTGTTTCATGGTTTCTTGATGCATTGGAAATACTGTGATGTTCGTTACAATCTCCACATAATCCTTCATCACATTCGGAACACCAGACCACTGATGGCTTTGTAACCTGACGATAATTACAGACACCACAATTACTCCAATTACTGGCCATGTTCCTGAAAATACATGAAAACTGCTAAGACTAGTATAGTATATTGTTAAATCGTACGCTTTAAATATCCTTGCATGTGTATCAAGATTTACTTACCCTCCCATGACATCTGAGAACGACTGCTCCCCGGTTTTTAGAGAGGTTCGTGTTGCTCAATCTTTAGTTTTCTATACTGTTTTGAATATTGTTGGTTGTGTTTTAGCCCTTTTCTGTTTTCCATGGCGTTGTCAGTTTATTTTGGACTTGATTATCCCTTAATTATCTTTTGCATCTTATTTGCAATAGTTTTTAGGAAACAATTTCTTCAGTGAAAGTTTAAAATTATAAGGTGTCTCATCTTAGGGTGCAAAAAAACCAAGGTCTGAGGGAAAACTGTCCAAGGAGATCCAATAAGAACATTAATCAAAAGAGTCAAAAAGGAACTTTCCAAGTTAGCGTGAAGGTTGGCTCCTGTTTAAACCCGCTGCGCATGCATTTGTTTGCACCTGACCTAAGTCAGGAACCTGTGTCTAAGGGATTGTTTATGTGGTTCAGACCTGGGGTAATTAAAAATGTAATTGTAATTAGCTGAAATAAATTACAATTTTAAAAGTAAAGCTATGTAATGTGTAATTGAGCATATTTTCAATTACATGTTATTGAAGGTAATGAATTACATTGCCTTTTTGTCAGGTAAAAATTACATTCTTCTTTTGCAACTTGTATTTTATTTCCTTCATTTAGCTTGGACTTAACATTTATCATGATGAAAAACTTGAAGATTCCTTAAGATATTGTATTAATCATTATAGTATGTATATTAACTTTTATTTGTATTTAAATCACAATTTTTACTTAAAAAATCTTTAAATTACAATTTGTAAATTTGCTGGTTCTAACAATTAACAATAGTCTTAGTCTCAGATTAATCCTTTCACTTACCTAATTATCAAGTACAAATTTGCTTCTTGATTAAAATGCCAAAGTCATTGCATTTTTGTCGAGCCTTCGACCTTAGTCGAAAAAGCGAGACATAGCGATCCTAACCTCCGTCGGCGGCGGCGGCGGCGGCGGCGTCCACAAATATTTACTCTGTGGTTAAACTTTTTGAAATTTTAATTACTTTCTTTAACTATTCTGGATTTCTACCAAACTTGGACAGAAGCTTGTTAATGATCATAAGATAGTGTCAAGAGGCAAATTTTGTAAAAACAAATTCCTGTTTTTCCGTATTTTACTTACAAATGTATGAATGAACTTAGTTTTTCTGCCTGGAAACATTAAATTCACTCTGTGGATTTAAAAATTTTAAAACTTTCTTATACTATCCTGGATTTTTACCCAACTTGGACAGAAGCTTGTTTATAATCATAAGATAGCATCCAGAAGTAAATTTTGAAAAATAAAGAATCCTGTTTTTCCGTATTTTACTTATAAATGGACATAGTTTTTCTGCCAGGACACAATACATTCACTCTGTAGTTTTTGATAGCTTTTTTATATTATCCTGGATTTGTACCAAACTTAGACTGAAGCTTGTTAATGATGAAAAACTAGTATCTAGAAGGAAATTTAGTTAAAATTTTATAGCTGTTTAACCGTATTTTACCTATAAATGGACGTATATATAAAAAAAGAAGATGTGGTATGATTGCCAATGAGACAACTATCTACAAAAAACCAAAATGACACAGACATTAACAACCATAGGTAACCATACGGCCTTCAACAATGAACAAAGATTATATGTTTCTTCCAGTTTATATTACGAACAGTGTGCAGTTAAATTTCCAAACATTTATTATATTCATAAACTATTCTGGAATTTTACCAAACTTCGACAGATAGTATCAAGAGGAATATCTTTATTAATTCTTTTCCCTGATTTTTGTTGAGCCTGCGATAAACAGAAAAAGTAGGCGAGACACTAGGTTCTGCAGAAACCTTACGAATGTTTTACCATTATAGTTATTTATTCCATTGGTTGCAATAAATTACATTGATTTCCCAGTTAAATAAAAACCGATAATTTCACATGTGAAATAAACGTGGTTATTTCACTCTCTGACGTCATACAACAATAGGCGTTGTCAAGACGTCGATAACGTCGGATCAAAACAAATTGTAAATACGTAGGAAAAACATATAGTCCCTTACATTTGCTACATTAATTTCATTAAAAAAAAGCCATTTGACAATGTAATAAAAGGTATAACTAATCGCCGTATTTGAATATCAAAAATAAGACAACTTGTGACCGAACGCCGCTACGGATTAAACTCGTGCTGCGCACTCGTTTAATCCATGCGTCGTTCGGTCACGCGTTTTCTTATTTTTGGATATTCAAAAACGGCAATTAGTTATACTATAAATGTTAAAATCTGTACATGTTATTATTTTAACCCTTTTTCCAATTTAAAAAAACAAAGTCAAAACATACAAAATTGGAGTGCAATAACTATGACAACTTTGTCTTGTTATAAAACAAGTCTTGAAAATGATATCATTACTCTTATGTTATAAATAGAATTTAAAGTTTCTTAAAATTTCACATGAGGTACATCAGAAAAACCTTTAAAATATAAAATATAATTTTTTTTTTAGGAGAATCAATCAAAAAAAAAAAAAATCATAATGATACAAAATATTTTCATATGGATCTTTATACATTCATAATTGAATATTTATCAATTAAATTCCAATAAAAATAGTAAATCTAATGGTGACTAAAAGTGACAATGATGTAAGAAATTATAATATTTTTTTTCTGAACAAATCTTGTTCTAATGTTTCTATTATTAAAAAGTGAACACACCAATATATATATAAATGTTGCATTCTATTCGAACCTGTTTTCATTTCATACTTTTATTCGAAATAAAAAGTAAAATTACAACAATACTGAATTCCGAAGAAAATTCAATCGGAAAGTCCCTAATCACATGGCAAAATCAAATGACATAACACATCAAAAACGAATGGACAACAACTGTCATATTCCCGACTTGTAACAGGCATTTTCAAATATAGAAAATGGGGGATTGAACCTGGTTTTATAGCGCTAAACCTCTCACGTGTACGACAGTCGCATCATATTCAATAATATTGCTAATGATGCGTGAACAAAACAAACAGACATAATAGGTAAAAATGACAGAAATGAAAGTTAAAAAGTCTAATTCTGGAGGTCACACTCTTGAAAAAGGAACGGGATTGTAGTTACGACATAAGGAACATATCCGATATTATCTATATAACAGATTTTCATCAAGGTCAACCAACTCGTGATGGCGTCCGTAAAATTTACGAAGTGATGATTTCAGCTTCCCAATACTTCACTATTGGGAAGATGAAGTCATCTCTTTTGTCTCTTTTGTCGTGAAGTTTTGTTTTCAACCGACCCTCATAGTTAATTTCTAGATATAAATCCTAATCAAGTGGCAAAAATAAGATCTCAAAAACATTAAACGAAGGGATAACAACTGTCATATTCCTGACTTGGTGCAGGCATTTCCTATGTAGAAAATGGTAGAATCAACCTGGTTTTATAGCTGTAAACCTCTCATTTGTACGACAGTCTTATCAAATTCCGTTTTATTTACAACGATGCGTGAACAAAACAGACTTAATAAATAAAATAGTCAAAATATGGGTGCAGCAGTTATAACTGTGTTACAATTTTAAAAGAAACAATTTATAAAAAAGCACAAAAGCATCTATCAAATTAAAAACACATTCATTGCTTCGCGTGTCTGACATCAGAAAATGTATACGTCACAAAGGAAGAAATTTTGTCGTCCAATGTTTATAGAAACAATTTTATAATTTCATATTGGGAATGTCGGCATGCAATCAAACGTATGTTAGAATTAATTTCAGAAATAGACAGAAATTTAGAATTGTCCAGAAGTTCTTTAGAATTCCTAAGAATCCACAAATGGTTAATACCACTACTCAATTGAAATAAATTGGCCGTTTGTCGATCAACGTATGTTTTAATTCATAATAGAACTATAACATAATGACATATAATAAAACAATAACATAATGATGGGATCTTTTAAAGTACAGAGTCACGTTTTAACATAACTCTTACAAGCCTTTGGATAAAAGTAATTGAAATGTAATTAATTACATTTGAAATTCAATGTTATTGTGATGTAATTAATAACATTTAAAAATCAATGTAATTGGAACGTAATTAATTACTTTGGCATGTAATTGAACCCAGGTCTGATGTGGTTCATATGTGTTTCTCGTTTTTCATATAGATTATAGACCGTTAGTTTTCTTATTTGAATTGTTGTACACTAGTAATTTTGGAGCCCTTTATAGCTAGCTGTTCGGTGCGAACCAAGGTTCCATGTTCCGGTTTTTTTTTACCTATAGTTGTTTAACACATTGTTACTTGGGTGGAGAGTTGTCGCATTGGCACTCATACCACATCTCCTTAATAAAATTATGAAAGCAAGCAAAACAATATAAAGCCTTTAACCATCATTATCGCGAACTGAATAAAGACACAAATACGTGTTATTTTTGTATTCATTTACATTGTATGTACATATTGCATTTGAAAAGCCATACAAGAAGAAGTACATTATATAGATTAAAACCCAATTCTTCTTTCCACCTCGATATTAAGAATGAAGCTTAAAAAACGGTGTTGGAAATTGTCACTCCTTGTTGATGTAATTTTTTACTTCAAACAAATATAAAAAAAATACTTTTTCATAAGATTAGTCTGAAATAGGCTACTTGCTGTTAAAATACGGTCATTTCCGGTTGACCTGATAAATGATGAAGTGTCTACAACAAAGTACAGGAGCCTTAATTGTTTAATAATAGACACTCCCAGTAGCATGCTCTTACCAATATGGCGCAAAAATTTTGAAGACGATTCAAAAGACGAAAAACTGACCCATATATGTCTTTAATGATCTAATTCGGTAATATTTATGCATAAACAGTGCCACTTATATATCTTATATGTCAGGAATCTTCACTGACTGGTCGAAGTGTGAACTCAGTGTCCACCGATTTCTCCATGCCATGTATAAAGGCTTCAAAACTATAGACGAAGCCTTTCAATTTCTTATTGTTGGTAATACTTATCAATCATGTAATGTAATCCCAGTATATGAGGACACAACAGTACTTAAGGTAACACGATACCGAATGATGTTACGCCATGAGTTATCGTTCCTGACGTTATCGAATAACGTTCACACATATAAGCCAATGCAGCGGGTTTTGTGTGGCATTTTTAACGGTAACTTTCCCTAGATGCAGAGTGCCGAGAGTTTTGATGCAATACGTAGCGGTTATTTGACATAGATTGTTTTATCGTTTTCCGGCAATCATTCTGCTCATTGTTAATCTTTAAAAAGTATTACTTTACTTTTTAAATATTCTGTTTCTTTGATATTTAAGCATCTGCACGCTTTATCTATATATGTTCTTATGAATAACAGACACAGTTTTATCACTTTATTTTTATTCTTGGTATAGATATAGGAAGATGTGGTTTGAGTGCCAATGAGACAACTCTCCATCCAAATAACAATTTATAAAAGTAAACCTTGGTTTATTTTTGCAATAAGTACTTATTCATGATTCGCGCTGTATCCGCATGAAATTTTGTTTTGAAAGTAGAAATCTAATTTATAGAAACAGGTATTTGGGGCATGGACCCCCCTTTTTTGGACCTCACTAAAAAAAAATTGTTTGGTGTTTTTTTTATTTATTTACAATTTTCTACAATGTATAAACATATATCAAGTCTCAAAAATCCATTGCTAGTCGATTACAATAATTTTTTTACTATCCATACGAGCCCTTCTTTTTTCACTTGGGGCTCGTATGGATAGAAATTTTTAAGAACAAAGATATTATTTAAATAATTTTATTTTAAATATTTACGTGAATTTAACGTGTACAAAATTCCGGTGATTTATGCATGAACTATTATCATACGATTCACATGGAACCTGTTCACGCAAGTTTCAAGTATATGCTCGTTTGATGTGAAAATCAGACGATATTGATATTAATTCATATGAGTGAAATTCCATGTGCAGGACGAAATAAAATTATATCTGATTCAGTAGAATTTTATATTGCATTCCTAGGAACTTTACGACAGTCGACAGGGGAAATGAAAATAAAATATACTCATTCAGATCCCGACACATATTTTTTCTCCATTTCTCTGAGAAGGAATAACGTTATATTCCGTACACCATAACGTCACACGTTTTTGGTCAAATTCTAGGCCTATCGATCAACTCTGAAGCCATTTATTTCAAAAACAAGGATGGTGACATATGAGTTTCTATACGTGTATGGATTCACTATGCAATCATGGATATTATGTTAGTTTTTTGTTTTTCTCCGTATATAAGAAAATAGCCATCCATTCGAAAATCTAAAAAGGTAAGCCGAAAAAAAGGCATTTTCCCTATATACCTAAGTAAATTTGTCGCCAAAATTGACGTTTTCTTATGAAAATTACAAAAAAAACAAAAATGGTGACCCCCATTTTTTATTACATATTCCGATGTAACTCGATTCAAAGAACACGTATGCCAAAAATTTGGGAAATCGGGAGATATGCTATTGTTCAAAACAGACAAATGGATTTGACACAAATTTTCAACTTAGTATACCGTCTTCTCTTATAGTTGTTAATTTCTGTGTCATTTGGTTTTTTGTGGAGAGTCGTTTCATTAGCAATCAAACCACATCTTCTTTTTTTTATATCAAGGACGACGAGTGTAAATAAAACGCATAAGAATGATATGCAAACAAACAGCTTGATTTATGTTTACAACAAAAACAAAATGAAATACAGAAACAAACACAACCACCCAATGACACTATATGTCCTGACGTGGGGTAGGCACAGGCATTATTGGAAGGGGCTAAAAAAAGTTATAGTGCCAACCCCTACCTTAAACTGAAACTGAACACATGGGATAAGACCGAATTCAGAACTTATTGTAAAAATTTGTTGAAAAAGGTTGAGATCAACACAATACAGATAGTTGCACTATGTTCATAAAAATGAAAAAGGGGGCTTGGCCTATTCCATAGTTTCTAGAGAAAGACAATGAGGGTTTAGGGGATATGGTGAGATATATACAGAGTGGTGATAGCTATATAGAGTGGTGATAGATATACAGAGTGGTAAAAGATATACAACGTGGCGGTAGATATACAGAATGGTGGTAGATATAGAGACTGGTGATTGATATACAGAGTGGTGGAAGATATACATAGTGGTGATATATAGACATAGTGGTGGAAGATATACAGAGTGGTGATAGATAGACATAGTGGTGGAAGATATAAAGAGTTGTGATAGATATACAGAGTGTAGATAGATGTACAGAGAAGTGAAGTGATAATATGTAATGAATGATACATAACTTCTATTTTAAACTTTTTCTTTTTTCTTAATCATGTTTATCTTTTCTGTCATGGAATTTGATAAAATTTGTTTTACCAATTTCAGTTAATAAAATCGTCTTTCAATAAAGAGTTTTCTTTCTGGTTTGTGTTTCTATGTAAATGAATACCTTTGCCTTTAATATAGGATTTAAAGTTCCAAATGGGTTGGTTTGGGTTTTTATGAAGATGTTGAAATTTTTCTGTATTTTTTTTGATAGCATTTCATATCTTAAACACCAGTATTTTCATGTGTTCGTCTTTGAGGATTTCAAGGTCTAGAAATTTTGTGGAATGATTATTGCATTCCTGCGTAAACTTAAGCAGGTAGTGTTGTTGAATAAATTGAGTGGTAGGGGTGAGCTGGTCACCATGGTCACTATTTCAAGCTCTATAATAATTACATATTTCATGATAAAATCTTGAAATTTAGATGGAGGTGAAGTTTTCAATTTGCCTGTTTATATCACAAGTGTCTGAAACTAATAAGATGTCACAATCTTTTGATGTTTGTTAATGTTTCAAATAGTGTGTGTACTTTAGGTTTATCTTTTTTCATACAAAAACATTTATATGCTTTTATGACAGATATACATTTTTGATAAGTAAAAATATGATATGGGAAGGGTTGGGTACGTGCTGGATCCAAAATCTCATGGAAATAATGTTGTACGTCACATATAGTGTGGTCAAATCAATTATCTCTAAATCAATTTCCCATGCAATCTTACCAGCTATTTATTTGCTGTTTGTGCTTTTGATCCTATTATTTTGAAATGTTCACCTAATTAACATTAACAATATATAATAATGAAACATTACATTACTACAAATGTATCCTGAAAAGACATTCTGATGTGCTTAGAAGAAATGGCAATGTATCTTTCATCTGTTAAATACATGTGTACTTTAGGTTTATCTTTTTTCATACAAAAACATTTATATGCTTTTATGACAGATATACATTTTTGATAAGTAAAAATATGATATGGGAAGGGTTGGGTACGTGCTGGATCCAAAATCTCATGGAAATAATGTTGTACGTCACATATAGTGTGGTCAAATCAATTATCTCTAAATCAATTTCCCATGCAATCTTACCAGCTATTTATTTGCTGTTTGTGCTTTTGATCCTATTATTTTGAAATGTTCACCTAATTAACATTAACAATATATAATAATGAAACATTACATTACTACAAATGTATCCTGAAAAGACATTCTGATGTGCTTAGAAGAAATGGCAATGTATCTTTCATCTGTTAAATACATGTGTACTTTAGGTTTATCTTTTTTCATACAAAAACATTTATATGCTTTTATGACAGATATACATTTTTGATAAGTAAAAATATGATATGGGAAGGGTTGAGTACGTGCTGAATCCAAAATCTCATGGAAATAATGTTGTACGTCACATATAATTATATAAACAGTAGTCCAAATAATTATAATAATTGGAAAGCTATTTTAAATTTTGCTTTGACGCCTTCCGTCAATGAAAGGGTAAAAGAAAAAAGTACAATAGCCTTTCAAGACGTCATAGCTATTAGGACTAATATACACAGGTAAACCTACAAAAATGTAGTTTTTAATCAGTAATATGTTAGGACTAAGCTTTTAGATACGCTTCTCTTGGTTACGACTGCATATTGTATAAACATGTATTGCTGAGTAAATCCTGGAATTCCAGAAAATTTTGGCAATGGTGAAAATATTTCCATGGAATTTTTATTTCACAACTAATGTCTTCTATAAGTGGGTGGCTTATTTCTGGAATAGCATTGTTTTCTCAATAACAATACAATCACTAATCTGTCATTAATCAATCACTAATCCATCAGTAATCGGTCTTAAATCGATCACTAATCGATCAAACTCCTGAGAGAGTTTGATCGATTACTGATCGATGACTTCAAGTCATCAATCGAGTACTTATCAAATATGATCGATTAGTTTTTGATTACCGATCTGATCGATTAGTTAAGTCTGGACTATATTAAAAGAGAAGTCACATTCTATTGTGAAGACTCCTCATTCAATTTGTGTTAGTTATCTAACTCGATTTATTAGGTTTGAACGTCGATAACCTACTGCTATTTTTATATAACTTCCCTATTTGATAATTAACATAATACGAACCTATTTACCAACCACGTTATAAATACCAATTTTTCAAATTAGTGCAATATGTTTTATATTATAGAAAGATAAAAAAAAAACATTCATACTCGATGAAAACAGTAGAAAAGCCCCAACCACAAGCCACGTTTTTTTTCTCAAGTTTCTTCGACTATTTCTCGAAACAATGTAAACCTTCCCTTAAAGTAAGTATATTGTTTATGAATAAGCTAATATAATCAATGGAAATTAACAGGTATAAATAAATGTCATGTTTCATTTTTTTTAAATGCACAGTGAAATCAAGTATTTCTAAACAAATTATATTGTTACCACAGAAAATGCAACGACTGTAACAAGTCAGCAATATGACAGATAGTATCCATTCGTTTATTGTGTTTGAGCTTTCGATTTTGCTTCCCGTTTGAATTTTTCTCGGAGTTCGATATTTTTGTTAATTTACTTTTTTTTCTATTTAACATTACAGATTTATAAAATAAAGATTTCAGTTTGATATAACTGATAAAAACGTAAGTCATTTTGTGCAAACAAATACTTGTATTTTAACCATATGTTCAAAACAATATGTACATAAATTAATGACAGTTGTAATTATACACCAGATGCTTCACGGTTGTACCAGATGACAAAGTCGTTGAAAGTGTTTTTTACTTAAACAATTTAGATACGGGTTGCTTTCTTAATGAGTTGTTGAAATATCAGGTAAAGTTCTTAATATTTTTTTCTATATCAGAACAAGTGTGGACACAGATCAATGTGGATAATATGTTTGAATGTTTGAGGGTGTTTTCTGATAAAAAAAAATTCTGGCATGCACATGGGGCTAGATGAGCAAGAAAGTACACTTCTGTTGTATCACACATATATTTTAATTCTTTCTTTGAAATTGTCTTTATCTTAGATTCTCCATGGCCTTATTGAAGTTATATAAACATGATAAAAGACAAGTTTACCAGAATGAAATAATTTTAATAACATGGTATATCCAATTTATTTGTTTATGATTCTTAATTTCTCTAAATAGATTATTACAAATAGTGTAGACTATAAAAATATGAATACGGTTTTGTAGAATTATTCTTGTTTCAAGGTTTTTGTTATGTGGATAGAAATTTAAATGAAACTTGTAGGATGCAGTTTTGGATTAGCCATGGTATAAAAATAAATGGTGCTGTAATCCGTCAATTAACATCAACACAAATTAAAGAACCTTAGTGAGCGCGCTCACATACCCCACGCCCCCACATTGTCACTGGACAAATAAAATAACTCTAAGAAAAAAAATTGAATTATAATTTCCTGTCGATAAGCACATCAACATAGTATGTCCTTATTATCTAAAAAGTTTCATGAAATTCTGTTGTGATGTTTCAGAGGAGTTTGATGACAAACTGTTGCATTAGTATATTGAGGCAAATAAGTTCAAAGGGGAATAACTCCTAGAAAAAAATTGGAATCATAATTCCCTGTCGATATGTACATCTACATAGTATGTCCTTATTATCTACAAAGTTTCATGAAATTCTGTTGTGTGATTTCAGAGGAGCTGAGATGACAAACTGTTGCAGTAGTATACTGGTGCAAATAAGTTCAAAGGGGCGTTACTCCTCGACAAAAAATTGAATCATAATTTCCTGTCGATATGCACATCTACATAGTATGTCCTTAATATCTAAAAAGGTGTCATGAAATTCTGTTGTGTGGTTTCAGAGAAGTTACGATGACAAACTGTTGCAGTAGTATATTGAGGCAAATAAGTTTAAAGGGGCGTTACTTCTAGAAAAAAAATTGTATCGTAATTTCCTGTCGATATACACATCTACATAGTATGTCCTTATTATCGACAAAGTTTTATGAAATTCTGTTGTGTGGTTTCAGAGGAGTTGCGATGACAAACTGTTGCAGTAGTTTATTCGGGCAAATAAGTTCAAAGGGAGGTAACTCCTAGATTTTTTTTAATCATAATTTCCTGTCCAAATGCACATCTACATAGTATGTCCTTATTATCTAAAAACTCCTCTGAAACCATACAAAGTCAGAAATATTTGTGATATGACGTATAAATGTAATGTTTTATACTTCCTAAATTTGTTTTTGAAACAATCTTTTTTCCACAGAAAATGCCAATTTTTGAGAAAATATCCAAATTCGGAGACCGTTATCGATCCGTGTCTTGTACGCTTTCACATGTTTAGTCGACGTACTGCCCGCAGAATTTAACTTTATATAAATAATATAGGACAATGGGGTAGATTGAAAATTACACCATTTCAGGCCCTTTTGTTTTCCACATAATTAATTTTACCAATAATTAAAAAGTTGCGGGTCGAATCCGATACCGATTCCAATAGTACATGTATATTTCATAAAATTACCTTATCCCTGTTAAATAATCTGTACATTCAGCCTGTGTCAGGCGCACAACCAAACGGTGTATTGAGGATTAGCTATAAACACGGGTAATAATCACACCTGAACTTCGTCATTATACAGGGAATAACTGTGCACCTTATAATCAACGTGACTTTACCAAATGACAATACGAATTCTAAAAATCCAGGCGAAAACTAAGGGGTAGGTTCTTTAATTCAGTCAAGGACCCGCGATGTCGCGGGTATGCAGGAACATATATATTGACGGGACTTGACACTACCTGATTGTAGTCGATTTTATTGTCGTGCCATCGTAAATAAAGATACAATACGGAAACAGACATGTGTTAAAAACGAACTCACTATTATCCTAAAAATTTCTGATAATATCAATAAAATGTCATTCAATCTAGTTTTATAGTGATGCTAGTGTATCAAACTTGTATTCTGTCACTTCAAATTTGTTAAAATCGCAAGCAGTTCATCACAGAACTTTGCAGAATGCAAACAAGGTAATAAAAAAATGGCGGCCATTGCCGCGATGATATACAAATTCCTAAACTATTATAAAACACTTCACATCAAATAAATCAAACTTATTTTAGTAATTTTATATGACAAAATATATCTTCTAAATGATAAAACTTGTATTTATTTACGATCATAGAATTATGTGGTTTATTTATTGAGCAGTTCCAATAGTTTTTCAGTCAGACGCTACCAAAATCCATAACTCTGGGGAAGTCTCGGGGAGTCCGAGATTTTTTCAATTTTATACTGAAAAGCGTTATAGATTCATTTCCCGTTAGTTATACTGTTCCCAGGGGTATGGTCTAGTTAGCCTTATGCGTTTCGTCCGTATGTATGAATGAATAACCAGTTGCACTCAGGACTCTTCAGTAGATAGTGCAAATGGTAAAAAAGGTGACAAAACCACCTAGCATCATATTCCAGGTAGCAATGTTTGGTATATTTCAATGTACTTTTTTTATTTGGCTAACTGGATGCAAAGTATTTGTTTCAAATGCATCTAAAATAATTTAATCTATCTTAAACTATTCATGCACAGTGGATGCTGCTTCAATAATTCCTGGTGATGACAATTTCGACGATCTTACCTTAGTTGTTTATATCAGAAAGAATTCATTGGCATAACAATGAACTGAGCTTAATGCAAAGCACTTTAATAATACACTTAGACAGAGAGCTCAATCCAGTGATATACTTCTTGAACACCAAAAACAAACATGCCTAACTGCACGGATCGGAGGTCCATGTAAATTAATTATATAATATGTAAATAAAATGTCTATGTACATGTATATAAAACTCAAATACAAATATATAAAAATACAAATTTCTGATAAAAATAGTTAGTAAAAAGCAAGTAGATGTCACTACTTGCACAAATAAATACATCCTGTCAGAGTGCCTTTCTCTTGAAATAAGAACAAACTTCCACCTTATCTTGGTAAAAAGGTGAAGAAAAAAACATTCAAAACTAAAAAGTTTTCAGTGTCTATTACCATCACCACTGAATCAATACACTTGTATTTGTACATGTACATGTATTTGCATCAGTGTAAAAATGTGCTAAAAAGTAGTAAATTTTTTACTAAAATAAATGTATAATTTACGCTTGTGTATCATGTGTATGGCTGTATGTAATTGTTTCGCGCCTACATCAATATTCATAGCAGTGAAAACGTTTTTCTGTGGATAAATATAGATATACATGATATACACAAGGCTAGTGTGGACGAATGGACTACATCTAGACATAAGGTCTATCCAATTTTGATAAATATATACATGTATTTACACGAGGCTGGTGTGGACACACTTGCATGGATGCACACAAAATCTAGATACATGAAGATAGAGAGAGAGAGAGGTATTGATGATTTTATACAGAGTTTTATGTATTTTACTTTCGAAAAAAAGACATTCCAATGAAATGGATGTACCAGACATGTCAGATGCAGAAGCTAATCTATTTAACTCTCCCAGTCATCCATTATGGAGTCAAAGTCTGGTGACAGTACTCATGTACAACTAAAACTATGCCTAGTAATTCATCTGATTCAACAAATGCAAGTACTGTGAAATGTTTCAAAACAGCCTATTAATTGTGAAGTAATTGCAGATCTCCCCATTTATGCAAGTTGCATGCTTATATTGGTGATTTTGAATCTGTTCAAAGTTTTGATTTTTATACCCTGTATACCACATTGCCTCACATTCTCATTAAGAAAAAATTCACACACCTAATTAAATGGGCATTCAAAAAATCAGAATGTTAATATATATGTTCAAACTCTTTTAGGTCATTTTTTAGTAGCAATAAACCAAAAAACTATGTTAATTGGACATGCTTTGATACTATATATGCCCTTGAATTTTTACTAGATAACATTTTTGTTCGCTTTGGGGATTCCGTATATCGTCAGATTATTGGAATTCCAATGGGGACTAACTGTGCACCACTTATTGCGGACCTGATTTTGTATTGTTATGAGTTACAATTTATGACAAAAATAAGCAAAGACCCATCGAAACAACATCTGATAAACAAATTTAATAATACTTTTAGATATTTGGATGATATTTTGGCTCTCAATAATGACGACTTCAGTATGTATATTAATGAAATTTATCCTGTTGAACTTACTTTAAATAAAGCTAATACTAACAATGACCACTGCCCTTTTCTCGATCTTGATATCTATATCACTAATGGAAAGCTGAATACTAAAATTTATGATAAAAGGGATGATTTTTCATTTCCTATCGTTAATTATCCGTTTTTAGATGGTGACGTTCCCTTGTTACTATCTTACGGTGTTTATATATCTCAACTTGTACGATTCGCTCGTGTATGTAACAATGTTTTAGATTTTAACGAGAGAAATTTATGTATTACTGAAAAATTATTACACCAGGGTTTTCGATATCACAAACTAGTCAAAACATTTACTAAATTTTATCATCGGTATAAAGACATCATTCGTAAATATAGCTCAACATGCAGACTTCTAATACGTTCAGGTATTTCAAATCCAATTTTTTATGGAAATATTCTTTATAAAGCACAAAGGTATCAGCATTCACCTCAGAAACTTACAAAACCTTTGAATAGACTTATTAAGAAGGGATATAATTACGATACTGTTGTCAAGTCATTAAAGATTGCATATTTTGGCGTTAATATTGAGTCACTGATAAGGTCTTTGCATCGGAACTAAACACATTTATTCTAAAAACAGTTGTTGGCATGACACGGGTTATGTTCTTCTCATATATGTTATGATGGTATGATACTAAACCCCTAACGGGAAGGATTGTGCCTGATGTTCATATGATGAAATCATAATCTTTCAGTCAGTTTAATTGAAGTCTGGAGCTGGCATGTCAGTTAACTGCTAGTAGTCTGTTGTTATTTATGTATTATTGTCATTTTGTTTATTTTCTTTGGTTTCATCTTCTGACATCAGACTCGGACTTCTCTTGAACTGAATTTTAATGTGCGTATAGTTATGCGTTTACTTTTCTACATTGGTTAGAGGTATAGGGGGAGGGTTGAGATCTCACAAACATGTTTAACCCCGCCGCATTTTTGCGCCTGTCCCAAGTCAGGAGCCTCTGGCCTTTGTTAGTCTTGTATTATTTTAATTTTAGTTTCTTGTGTACAATTTGGAAATTAGTATGGCGTTCATTATCACTGGACTAGTATACATTTGTTTAGGAGCCAGCTGAAGGACGCCTCCGGGTGCGGGAATTTCTCGCTACATTGAAGACCTGTTGGTGACCCTCTGCTGTTGTTTTTTATTTGGTCGGGTTGTTGTCTCTTTGACACATTCCCCATTTCCATTCTCAATTTTAAGGTATAACAAATTGACAAATAATTAGATGACCATTAGTCCAAAGCAAGGTGTTACAGAGAGAAAAAAAATAGCTAACAAATTGACAAATAATAAGATAACCGTTAGTCCAAAGGAACGTATCACAGGAAAAAAATAAAATAGCCTTTCAACATGGTTAAGACGTCATAATTATTTGGCTTAGATGACCATTTGATAATTTGGGGGGCCAGAAGTAATATTTTCCAAATTGAATATTTATTTTCATCTGTTATGCTTATTTTAATATTCAGTGGACATGTGGATATGATATTCATTTTCAAAATCATCCTCCCCAAAAAATCAAAGAATAATCCCATTTCCTTTCAATTTTATACCTATATGTATTACCTCTGTACTCAGATCTAATCCTCTTGCACACTGTTTTTGTTGCTCTCAAGAACATATATAACTATATTAAGTTTAGCTTCTACAGACCCTCTTATCTGGGATCTGGGAAATGTCCTACTATAGTGAGAATTTCTTCTTACACTCGATAGGGATTTTTGTTTGAGGGTCAAAGTTTTGAAGCTATGTGTTAACATGGTTAAGGGGAGGGGGGTCATTATGTGGTGAAAAATTTGAACATACCCTTCAGCTGATAAACATTGACCGTTCCCTAAGTTTAGCTTCTAGATACCCCTCTTCTTAGTGAGAATTTCTCCTTGCGTAAGGTTCCAGTTCTGATTATTAAATCCGACTGAAAACATATGAAAAAGCATTCCGACCTGGGAGTCCTTGCCTTCACCTGTTAAATCTGACAGTCAAGAGACAGGTTATTCCACTGGTCCACTAAAAAAAAAAAATTTCACTGACGGCAATCGATAGGAATTTTTGTTCGGGGTCAAAGTTTTGAAGTTATGTGGTAAGGGGAGGGGGTCATTATGTGGTTCATAATGTTTGGTTTTTTTTTTGGGGGGGAGGGGTTCAATAAATTTGAACATACCCCTCAGCTGATAAACAATTACCGTTCCCTAAGTTTAGCTTCTACAGACTCCTCTACTATAGTGAGAATTTTTCCTCGCGTAAGGTTCCAGTTCTCATTATTTAAATCCAACTGAAAACATATGAAAAAGCAAGCCTGAAAAGTCACCTGTGATAAATCTTAGTGTCAAGAGACAGATTATTCCAATGGTCAACTGAGAACAAATTTCACTGACGGCTAGAAATGTTTGCATATATACTAATTATCGACTCCTAGTTATCGACTCCTAGGAGTCGATATTAAGAATTGAACGATGGACAGTTAGTGCGTGAATTTTTCTTGCTACCTGATTGGAAGAAATTACGAGACGTGAATAATCAAAGTTTATTGATTGGTTAGGACAATCCAAACCTAGTAAATGTCCTTCAATCCCGTAGAGTATCGGATTTGTCCTCTCTATTTTAGCAATTACATTTTGCCTGGTTATTAATCATGCATATTCATGATATTGGTACACAGGTAACTTTTATCTATAAATAGTCGAATCTTCTGGAGTTTCGTAAACAACAACGTTAAATGATATATACTACTTCATAACGTGTGACCTCACGTGTGTGGTTAAATTTATTGATTGATGCACGTGGCTATTCTAGTAAATGAAATAATCTACAAAGCGAGAGCACTTTCCATTTTCATCAGCTAAGAGTCGACTAGCCCTTTTTGAAAGGCTAATGCTTGTGCTTACCTTTTCTTTGATGCAAAATATCCAAAAGAAATGATAAATGTCCAGCTGGCGATATACGATGACCTAATTTTGGGAGAAAATATAAAATAGAGAACTCTACCAAAATTTCACGGAGCTGAATTTCCGGATTATATAAATCGAACGTTTTGGAAAATCTCTCAGGTTTCCCACACAAAACGAAGGTGTCAAGTTAAGAATTTTGAAACAAAAAGATCATTTCAGCGATACAGGCCTAATTTATATGTATGTTTATGTGTTTCGTGTCAACCCCATAACAAATTAAAAGTTTTCAAATAATACACTTCCGCCCGCCATAATCCAGTAAATATATATTTTGTTATAAGTGTAGTTAACAATATGCTGAAACATCTTTGTTTGTTACAACACCAAGATGTTTGTGAAATTCGAATTGATTTTTTGGTTGAACTGGATGAAGTTCCCTTCTATCTCTGTACATGGATTGACGAACACATTTTAAAAAAAAATATCTTTTGTTTCTATATATATGTTCTTCGTCAATTTCGAAGAGCTCTGAATTATTATCGTAGACGGCTTACTTCCTGTGAGCAGGATCTAATCAAAGAAACGATCTCCTATCACTAGATTGTGATTTTATGTCTTGTGTTAAAATATGCTAGTTTTCGAGTCAAAAGTGATAATTAGAATAAAAGATTAGAGAAAAAGAGAAAACAGAAACCGTAGGAATATAAATCTTTCAAAATTTCTTTTTCGTGCAAGAATTAATTTTATTGTTTTGAACAGTCTTAAAAAAAACTTTTATTACTTTTTTCCTGTTATGTCAACATTTATTGGGGGCAGTTGTATATATATTACCAATATTTTTGGATCAAGATTTAGAAACAGAACGAAGAGGTTTTCTCATGTGTCTTAGCGAGTACTAGTCATATACATTTAGTTAAGTAACTGTATAATTTCCGACAATGTACATGTATATCCAGAGACATATATACACATATATACACATGTGTATATATGTCTCTGATATATCCTACAATTTAAAACTGGCGCTGTAAGATTTAAGGCATATAAACTCTTTTTACTGACACATGACGAAATAATGCAATAGTTAAAATTAAATATTTTACAAAACCGTTGTCATGATTAAAAGATTAAAACCGGCTGAATAAATTAAAATATTAGAGTTCAATTATTATCGACGATGTCGAAATTAGCCGTCAGTAATAAACAGTCAGTTAGCGTCAAAGGGAGAGAGCTAACAAATGTTATTAAGTATGTACAAAGTATATGATGTATATTGTATATAATCAGCCCTTCTGTAATTTACTGTTTTTCTAAATGATTCAACAAATTTCGATTGTCCAGGTGTCAATAGCGGTGATGTCCATACCATGAGTAGTTTGATAAAATTTGAGTAAAATTTAGTTTAAGGAGGCTCGCGGGTATAAGATTTTCAGAAAAAAATTAAACATTAATTTTTTATTACAAATTTTATTCATTACTTAAAGTAGTTGTTACTTTATCACATGGTACAAAAATCATTCCAAAAAATCGTTTCGTGTAGGCCCCAGGTGACTTTTAAAATGTAGATATCATCGAAAAAGCTCCAAATTATCTCCCTTTGGTGCAAACATTTCATTTTTTGGCAATAAAATTGAAATATCTTTTTTAACCCATCGGTGACCTATATTTTTTATTGTTGTTTTCGAATAAGCTGTATGTAACAATTTCGCTATAAGATAAAGAATAATTATCTCCCTTGTGCTTATTAAATTTTGTTATTAGTTTAATATTGTTAAGTAGATTAAAGTTGTAATATATGATCTTTATAGGTTATCACTTTTTATAAATAGCCATAAATTATCTTGGAAAAATTCGGAGTATAAATAGATATTTTTGAAGAAGGAAAATTATATGTAACCGTTGTATCGGAAATAATTAATTTATACATATCATCTAAGTTCAAAAAATGGTTTGTCTTCAGACCAGTAGCTAATATAAGGCTCACAATTAATATAGTATTCAGTTTTTACTGACACTAGGTTTGTCTAGGTAAAATACCAAAGATGTAGAAAAGTTATTTCTATAATTTTGAAAGTCCTTCCAAATACTACCACAGCGTGTTCTTTTACAGTCTTTAACATTTAAAATATATTAAAGTATTTAATACAGTTCTAAATATAAACCAAAAGCTATAAATAAGAGGGCAAAACAAAAACGGGTTATAAAACATTAGGTCCACTCGAATACTCAAATTTATCTTGAAATGTAAGTAATTGTTATACTACTCAGAATACTATTTTACTATTGTTAAACTTATAAACTGTTGAATTTAATATACCTTTTAGACAATTTTACATTTGTTAATATTGTATACTGTTTTTGTTGCTTTACATCATGTTTATTTAATACAAATATAAACATCTTTATTATCTTTTTATGCTATTGCCATAGCACAGTTCCCTGAGAAGAACTATAAGAACTGAGATAGTCTAATGATCTCACTTGGCATCCATCGTCAACACATTATATAGATATCAGTATATTTGGTGTATAGAGTCAGATATCTCAGTTATTAACACGACATAAACAACTAACTAGAGGGGACGGAAGAATCCAAGCCCGACCCTCCTGTTACAAAATTTGGTGGCCAATGTGGGGAACTGAGTTGAAACCTTGGCAGTATTTAAAAGGTATTAAATAAAATAAAATTTAAATTAAGTAAAACAAAGAAATATTTTAAATGTCTTCTAAACAAGATATAGGGGCGACTGGAGGATTGTCGGTTAAAACAGATTCAAAACGAGATTCTGACTATTTACATAGACTTATTTCAAAGTATAGAGACAGTACTAGTCTTGACGAGGGTATGCTTGACGTAAGCGAAGAAGAAGTGAAATTTGATAAAGGAAAGATAACTCCTAGTAAAAAAAGTTACGAGTTATACGGCGGTGATAGTTTAGAGTATAATAGAACACCTCGCGAAGATATACAAGAAAGAAGCGTTCCACGGTTAAGAGACGAACGTGATAGATATGCATTACCGAGTTTGCACAGCAGAGATTTATTAACCAGAACTGAAGACGCAATCGGATCGAAATCGTCGGTGTTCGGGTTAAGTAGAGAAAACGATTTCTTGGAAAAACATAATTTAGGCATGCGATATAATATGCGCCCGACAAGCGAAACAAGAGAGTTATCTGTTAAGACGAAAAAGGAAAATGAAAAAGGGTCTCCAGAATATTATCAAAAGTTAGTAAATGACTTGTCGACTATTCAAAGAGAACTCTTCGGTACCGAAAACCCGCAAAGCAAATCAGATTATAGGTCTCCGAGGCAAATATCTGAACGGAATACAGAAACGTTAGAGAGAGCCGTAAATAAGACTATACAGACGACAATGCCGAATCCAAAAGTCAATGATCAATCAAATACTGTTGAAAGTAATGGCAAAACGGGTCGTACAAAGACACAAATTACGAGACGCGAGAAAGAACCCGAAAAATTCGATGGAAAGTCTATTGACTGGAAGGACTACATAGTCCATTTTGAAAAGACCGCAACGTGGAATCAATGGAACGAATGTGACAAAGCGCAACAATTGTCAATGAGTTTAAGAGGCTCAGCACAAAAACTACTTGGTGATTTGCCACCGGAAGTAGTGAATGATTATGCAAACTTAAAAAGCACACTAGCACAGAGATTCAATCCGAAAGAGCGTGTTACAGCATACAGGTGTGAATTTAGAACCAGAACGCGAAAACCCGGAGAGTCTTTGCCAGATTTTGGGTATGCGTTGAGGCGATTAGTTAGATTAGCCTACCCGGAAGGAGAATATAATTCGGTCCTTGAACAACTAGTAATAAACCAATTTATACTAGGTCTCGGAAATTTCGAAATGGAGAAACATGTGCAGTTTGCGCATCCTCAAACTTTACAAGCAGCAATAGCTTGCGCCGTCGAATATGATGCATTCACTAGTGCACAATTCAATCCTCGTAAACCGAAGGAAGTAGACAATTCTCCAGGTCTCCCAATAAGAGCAATTAATAAAGATAAAAATGAATTAAGGGAAAATTCAAAAGTAGGAGAAGCAAAAGACAATAAAAGCACAAATCCAGATTTAAATACATTAGCTAGTACACTGAATAGTTGTATAAAACAATTAACTGAGAAATTAGAAGATTTAGGTAAACAAAACCCCAAATCTAATATTAAATGCACCATATGTGGTAGAGAAAACCACACAGCAAGAGTTTGTTGGCATAGTGAAGAAAACCAGAGAAAAAGATCTTTTAATAGGAATAATAGACAAGGACAAGACGATAAGACTAAAAATAAGCAAGGGGGAAACGATGATGAGGGAAACTAGATAGGGCTGAAGTTGAGGCCAAAGGTTCAGTCCAAAAGTTTACATTTGAAGAAGGGCCAAAAATTAGTATAAATTCAGTTACACAAAATTGTCTTTTCGTGAAAGTTACATTACAAAAACTCAGTTTTAAATTTTTACTGGACACTGGGTCAGCTGCCAGTATAATTGATAAGTCAGCATTTGATAAGTTAGGGATAGATACTTCATTACTGCAAAAAGTTTTAACAACTTTGACATCAGCAGAAGGAAGTCAAATGAAAATATATGGAAAAATTCCATTGAAGTTTAAATTAGGAAATAAAGTTTACACCCATGATTTTATAGTTGCTGATCTATACAATATGACAGGGTTGTTAGGAATGGATTTCTTTGAACAATATGAAGTAAACATGCAAATATCAAATTTGACAATGACCATAGAAGGTTATAAAATTAAATTGTTCAAACAGCCATATGATTCATGTGCTAATGTAAAGATCAGTAAGCTAATGGTTATTCCCCCTGATAGTGAATATACAGTGGAGGCTTATATAAAAGGAAATGTAGAAAAAAAATTAACAATTCTAGAGCCTTATAAAAGTTTACAGAAGAGAGGGTTATTAGTGGCTAGGTCTGTGTATGATGCTTCATCGGAAGTCGTTCAAATAAATACTATAAACTTAACAGATGAAACGATAATCCTAGATAAAGATACTTTGGTAGGTAGGTTAGAACCAGTTAAGTCTATAAGTACTTTAAATGACATACAAATAGATTCAAATCTTGAAACAAACAAGAATGATAATATCCCTGAACATTTAAAGGTTATGATAGAAAAGGCATCGTTGGAATTAAAAAACGAGGAGAAATTAAAGTTTCAAAATTTGATACTTACATTTCAAGATATTTTTTTAGGGCCTGACTTAAAATTAGGTAGAACAGATCTTGTAAGTCATTCTATTGATACAGAAAATGCAAAGCCAGTTAAGATACCTCCGCGTAGGATACCAATATCTCAAAAACAGGTAGTTGAAAAAGAAATAGATCGTTTATTGGAAGCAGATCTTATAGAACCAAGCAATAGTCCGTGGTCCGCCCCAATTTTACTAGTTACTAAAAAGGACGGAAGTATAAGATTCTGTGTTGATTATAGGGGACTTAACTCTGTAACTGTAAAAGATTCATATCCTTTACCTAGAATTGACACGTCATTAGATTCATTGGGTGGAAATAGATGGTATCATACAGTTGATTTGGCTTCAGGATATTGGCAATGTCCCATGGAGCCTGACAGTAAAGCTAAAACAGCTTTTTCGTCACATAAAGGGCTTTTCCAATTCAAGGTATTGCCAATGGGATGTTGTAATTCAGCAGCAACGTTTGAAAGGTTAATGGAGTTAGTACTTAGGGGTTATCAATGGATTCGTTGTTTATGTTATTTGGATGATGTCATCATTTTTGGTCCAGATTTTGATTCTGCTTTAGAAAATCTACGATTAGTTTTTGAACGATTAAGGTCGGCGAATCTTAAATTGAAACCAAGTAAATGTTCGTTTTTTCAGAAAGAAGTGTCATTTTTAGGGCATGTTGTGTCAGAGAAGGGTATAGGATGTGACAAAAGTAAGATTGATTCAGTTCAAAAGTGGCCAATACCAAGAACTATGACAGAAATCAGAAGCTTTTTGGGATTAGCAGGGTACTATCGAAAATTTATTCCAAATTTTTCTGAGGTTGCCTCCCCATTGACCAGGCTTACAAAAAAGGCTGTAAAATTTCAGTGGGATACTAGTTGTCAAAATGCTTTTGAAAAATTGAAAGAATCACTCGTGTCAGCTCCTATATTAGCATATCCCGAAGGGGAAGGGGAATTTATACTAGATACAGATGCCAGTGGCAGTGGAATAGGCGCTGTGTTGTCACAAATTCAGAATGGGGAAGAGAAGGTCATATCATATGCTAGCAAAACATTAAATGATGCGCAAAGAAAGTATTGTACAACAAGGCGAGAGTTATTAGCAGTAGTTATGTTCGTGAAGTATTTTCGTCATTTTCTTTGGGGTAGGCATTTCAAAATTAGAACAGATCACGCGTCCCTAGTATGGTTGAAAAATTTTAAGGACCCTGAAGGTATTTTGGCACGTTGGCTTACTGTCCTAGATACATATGATTTTACTTTAGAACACAGAAAGGGAAGTCTGCATACAAACGCAGATAGTCTTTCCAGAAAGCCACATAGACAGTGTCAAAGGTTGGATTGTCCAGATTGTACTAATAATAGTGTTGTGAAGATAAGTAAGAGTGTTGACTCGACTTATTCACCTTCTAAACGGATTTTACAGTCCGACCAGGAGAAAACACAAAAATTAAAACAATCAGAAAAATGCGGTAAAGTCTTGGCATTACAAGAAACAAATGATGGATCGAATTGGATAAAAAACTGGTCAACTGAGGAAATGATTAAATTGCAAAAAGATGATGTAAGCATCGGAAAAATTTTGGAGTTAAAAACAGCATTTGAAAACAAACCCCCTAAAATTGAAGTAGAGGGACAGGCTTATGGGTGTCGAGTATTATGGAGTCTCTGGGAATCATTGTTTGTGAGAGAAAATTTGTTATATCAAAAGGTTGAAACTGAAAAGAAAAATGAACCACAAATAGTTTTAGTAGCCCCGAAAGAAGTAAGATCTGAAATTTTCAAAGAGTTACATTGTAAAAGAACGGCTGGTCATTTGGGTAGGGACAAAACTCTTCAGTCAGTAAAGAGGCGATTTTGTTGGCCTGGAATGAGTAAGGATATTGCTTCCTGGTGTAAGGAGTGTGATCAATGTGCTAGAGGTAAACCTGGTCCCGGATTAGGGAGAGCACCTCTCCAACAATCAGCTGTTGGATCCCCTTTTGACAGGATAGGTGTTGACATAATGGGGCCTTGTCCTGTTACAAAAGACGGAAATGAGTATATAATTGTCCTTTCAGACTATTTTACTAAATGGGTTGAGGCATTTTCAGTTGTAAATCATACGGCTTTAACTGTTGCTGATAAGTTAGTTACAGAGGTTATGTGTAGATTTGGAGTCCCGACCAGTATTCATTCAGATCAGGGTAGAGAATTTGAATCAGATCTTTTCAAATATGTATGTCAACTTCTTGAAATAGAGAAAACTAGAACTGCCCCTTATAGACCAAATTCAGATGGGTTAGTAGAAAGGATGAATCGAACACTAAAACAAATGCTTTCAATTTTTGTAAATGAAAATCGAAACGATTGGGATGACCATTTACCGTTTTTGCTAATGGCCTATAGAGCGACAATACACGATAGCACAGGTTATTCTCCATTTTTTATGATGTTTGGTAGAGATATGATGTGTCCCATAGATGTCGTTACAGGGAATTCGCCCGACGAGATAAATGCAAGTTGTCCAGTTCAATATGTAGAATGGCTTAAATGTACTTTAGAAAACACATATTCCTTTGCAACGAAATACTTGTCACGTGCTGCATTTAGACAAAAGAAAAACTATGATCGGGGTGTAAAACCCCGTAGATTAGTAGAAGGCGATTTTGTTTGGAGGTGGTATCCCCCGTTTGCTAATGTTAAATTTGGCCTTGGGTGGACAGGTCCGTACAAAATTGAAAAGAAAATCTCAGAGGTATCATATAGGATAAGAAAGAATCCCAAGTCTAAGACTCTAGTAGTCCACATAGATCACTTAAAACCGCGGATCGGAAGGGATACGCCAGAAGTTTGGCAACATGAATTGCCAATAGAAATTGAAAACGATCAGTTGAATGTTGCTTTAGATCAGACTATTGAAAGTGATGCAATTGAAAATGAAAGTGTTGATGAAATCCCGGTAGATGATATGGAATTTGAAATTGAAAGTAGGGAAGATGAAATAAATGCAGGTTATGCTTCTGATCTCATGATCACTCCTGAAGTTAAAAGAACACGTTGTGGTCGTGCAGTTAAAGAGCCCATGAAATACTCCCCCTAGATAATTACAGTTGTACATAGCGTTTATCAATTCTATATTTTATCATATTTTATTATTGTTACCTTCATGAAGTAGAGTATAAAAGTTTGGGAATACGATTTTAGTACCAAATCTTTAATTTGACTGACTGCGAAGATAACATACATTATGTAGAATTGATAATAGAATTTATGAGACTAGATTTTCAATATAAATGAAATGTTAAATAATAATGTTGTAAATATTTGTAAATATTTGAAATTCATATATGTATTTTGTCTTAGTAAAGGTAAATTAAGAAGTAGAAAAATTAATCAATTAAATATTAGATATGCTTTAAATAAGTGTGTGTACGTGTGTGTAGATCTGTGGTCTAAATGCATTTTATAGTAGGGGTTATAATTTTAGCTTCCGAAAATGAATGAGATTAAAATAAAACATAATAAACGTATGTTGCTATGGAATATGATTAAAATTAATATTATATATCAAAAGCTAGATATCAAATTATTGATGTAAACATCACTTCCGAAAATTATAGTAGGGGTGTATGGTTTAGCAAGAGATTATAATAAATAAGTAATAAATAATAAAGAAAATCATGCATGATTACGAATTAAATAATAAAAAAAAAAAAAAAAAAAGAAGAGCACTGAATAAATGTTATATTTTAACTTAAATGGAACTTCCGAAGATTTATTAGGGGTTACCAGTTTATTTCATGTGTTTTTAGATTGATATTTGAGTTAGAGATGTTAATATTTTCAGCAACATATGACAAAATATTTAGTTCAGTCAGCAAAATACAGGACTTGGGAATAATGTGAAATACACAAATGAGTACCGGTACCTAAGTTGGCTTGAGTTATTTATTCTGTATATAAATATCTTTTAGACATATCGTTATGCATACACGTACATACATACAGACACACATATAATTCAATACAGAAACAAAAATATTTTTCAGACATTACTCATAATGGCTGAAGCAGACGAAATGATGTCAATGATAATAATGGAAGATAGAGAAATACTTCGTCTAGATGATGATTTGAGAGAAACCTTTCCACAAAATGGCATGCACTGTGATGTAACCGGGTGTAACACCGTACTTTTCCGGAACTACTCACGTTACATAAAACATTGGAAACTTGTACATTTAGAAAATATTCCTATGTATAAATGTACTATGTGCAACAGAAAATTTAAATACAGATGTGAACTAGGCCGACATTATAGAACGAGCCACCTTTTAGAGAAAGATATTGCGGCAGAACGTACTGCAACAGTTAACTCTATTTCATGTACTAATAAGAGATTTATAAATCCTAAGGGAAAACTACCTAGAAAGAAATGTTTATAATGTTTAATATTGTATTTTACCTTTTTTCAGCATGTCTGAAATTTCAGTAGCCAAATTTGTTATACCTTCAGAGGAAGAAATTCCAGAGTATTGGCCGGATGAAGGAATGTCCTGTGAGGTAAAGGGGTGTGAAACCCCTGTTATAAAGAGCATAGGAATGTATTGTAAACACTGGCTCCGTTTTCATACCAAGAAAACCTCAATAATAATATGCCGTCTCTGTCAGAGGAAGTTAGGAAGAAGATGTTACCTTCTTCAACATTTAAGGGACCATCATAAGCTTGATATTAAAGCCCGCACAGAAGAAGTGATGAACACTATCCCTCGACTGGTAGATAATATGAATTATATTGACCCCGGTAGGATAATTAAACGAGTTTTAAGACCTAAGGTAAACGAACAGGCAAGAGAAGCAGTTTTCGCTGACTAGAGGGGACGGAAGAATCCATTTATTATTATTATATAATACAAATTGATGTTCAAAACAGTTTTGTGCTTGTAAGTATTTTAATTTCAATCTAAGTTATGCAGAAAACTTACCATTGAATAATTTCAAAATAGTTAATTAATTCAAAGTAACTGGACCATGTTGTAGAGGACAGGGTGACAAAATAGTCATCAAATTGAAATGTTATAGTAGTATTGCATCTTCATACAAAATATCATTGATCTATCACATGTACATATGTAGTTCTTATCAAATTGACTTACGTAGAAAACTTAACAATTGACTATACTAGCTAGGTATGTCTGAACTACATGAATGACCCTGTCTGAAAAAGTTGAAAAATCTGCAATTTCAACAACACATGTGGACTCAAACCTGATAGTAGTCTCACATATCAAAAAGCAGCTCAAAATCTTAAGACATGTAGAAAAATAGTCTGTATTACTTTGATTTTTAACAATTTTCAAAGTCTTTAACCCCTAATTGTCGTCAAAAATTGTCTGAGTGGACCTTAACTGGAACTTGATCTGTTATACATCAGGATTAAGTGACATACCAAAAATCAGCCCAATATCTGAAGGCGTTTAGAAAAAAAGTCCATATAACTGTGATTTTCAACAATTAATAAATTCCAAAGCCTATAATTTCTACAACAATTAGTGGAGCTTAATTAACAAAACTTAAACTTGATTTGTTACTCATGATTGTCAAGTCACATATCAATTATCAGCCAAATATCTGAAAAATATCTGTATAACTTATTTTCAACAAATTTCAAAGTCTTTAACCCTTAATTTAGGCAAAAATCAGCGGAGCCCAGCGAAACTTAACTTAAACTGTAACTGATCATGGTTAACTATCATACCAAAAATCAGCCCAATATCTAACTGCATTTAGAAAATAAAGTTTGTATAACTGTGATTTTCAACAATTTATCAAAGTCCAAAGACTGTATGACCCTAATTTCTGCAAAAAATTAGCGAAGTAGAACAAACTTAAACTTGATCTGTAACTCATCATGGTTAACTCATATACCAAATAACAGCCCAATATCTGAAGGCGTTAAGAAAAAAAGTATGTATGAAAGGTTTGTTGTGGAATGATGGAATGACGGACAAGGGTAAAAATATATGGCCCCACGACTTTGTTGCTGGGCCATAATAATTTCTACTTTAAAGTCACTAGATCATGACCAAAACCAAAGGGGCAGGGCCTCATATAATTCACCAAACTGATATGAACTGACAGCAATCCGTTTTGTACACAATTTCATTGATCTATCACTAATAGATCCTATTTTTACATAGTCAGATATTATTAGAAATTATAAAAATAATAGCGAGAACATCTTTTAATTTTCAATTTGTAGAGCTACAATATATATCAGTTCACAAGTTACAACAGAACACAAATGCTTAAAATATTTTTAATTTATTTAAATGCAATTATAATGATTATTCATTAAACATTTAAATATATCCATTGAAAACTTGTTTTAACTTCATCCTTCTCTTTTACAAGAATGTTTTCTCGACAACAACATTGACATAATTTGTTGCCAATGTTGGGAACATGCAAAAAATGCTAAATTTACATGTGTTTGTAAATTAGATACATTTAATTTTAATTGTATGCTACTTTATTTTCAACTGCACAACACAGTGAAATAAATATAAACAGCAAAATAATCACTAAGCTATATATATTTCAATCATGTTAATATTATTTGCTGTCCTTTTCATCATCATTATTATTTTATACTTTAATTTTACATTCTATATTTAGAATGCTAGCTAATCAGATTTTTCATGTAATTATATAAATCCTATTTATCTACATGATAATATATCTGAAAATACTAAGCAGTTTGTGTGTCCTCATTATATTTTTAAACTATTGCAAACTCTTCCATAAACATATATTGTACCTTCCAGAAGGAAAAGGAAAAGGAAAGGAAGTATAATTTTAACTTTTCATTGAAGAGTTTCTTTTTGCTATATCTTATTACCACAAAGAAAATTTTAAACAACAAAGTACAACAAACTAAAACTCATGACACTGAAAACATGGTCTTCATTCTTGTAAAGTAAATGGTATGGTTCAAATATTTCTTAAATATTAATTCAATACCAATACTTTATATTGGAATTATCCCAGGAAATAAGAACATTAGGGACACAATTAAATTCAAAAAATATTTTCCTAAACTTTTAAAGAAAATATAAAATCAAGGATTTGAATAGTTAGACTAACTGTACAAATCCTTAAGTTTTAGATCTTGTGTTGTTGATTAATTTAGCTCTTAAAAATTTCTGTTATTTAATTAAAGTTCGAAATAAAAATATGAGGTAGGCATTACCTGTGAAAGAGGATGAAGTCTGTATAAATTATTGTTGGAATTCAGTTTATCTGTATCTATAATAATATTCAAGATAATAACCCATAACAGCAAAATTTCCTTAAAATTACCAATTCAGGAGCAGCAACCCAACAAGAGGTGGTCCCATTTATCTGGAAATTTCTGTGCAGATAGATTTTTTACCTGATCAACAATTTCAACCTGTCAGATTTGCTCTAAATGTTTTGATTTTAGAAATATGACCTAAAAACTACATTTTACCCTATTAGCTATTTTTAGCCATGTCGCCCATCTTGATTCACGAGCACATTTTTTAAACTAGATACCCTAACGATGATTGTAATCAAGTTTGGAAAATTTGTATCAGTAGTTTTAGAGAAGAAGATTTTTGTAAAAGATTAAAAAAAAATTGGAAAAATTGATAAAAATTGACTATAAAGGGTAATTACTCATAAAGGGGTCAACTGACCATTTTATACATATTGACTTATTTGTAGATCTTACTTTGTTGAACATTATTTCTGCTTACAGTTTATCTCTTTCTATAATAATATTCAAGATAACAACCGAAAACTGCAAAATTTCCTTGAAATGATCAATTCGGGGGTAGCAACCCATCCCCAATTGTTGTCAAATTCATCTAAAAATTTCAGGGCAGATAAATCTTGACCTCATATACAATTTAACATGTGTCAGATTTGCTCTAAATACTTTTGTTTTAGAGATATAAGACAAAATCTACATTAATAACCCTATGTTCTATTTTTAGCCATGGCAGACACCTTGGTTGGTTGGCAGGGTCATCGGACACATTTTAAAATTAAGATACCCTAATGATGATTGTGGACAAGTTTGAGCAAATTTGTCTGACCAGTTTCAGGAGAAGATTTTTGTAAAAGATAACAAAAATTTACAAAAATTGTTAAAAAATTACTATAAAGGGCAATAACTCCTCAAGGGGTCAACTGACCATTTTGGTCATGCTGACTTTTTTGTAGATCCTACTTTGCTGACCATTATTGCTGTTTACAGTTTATCTCTATCTATAATAATATTCAAGATAATAACCAAAAACGGAAACATTTCCTTAAAATTACCAATTCAGAGGCAGCAACCCAACAACGGGTGGTCCGATTTATCTGAAATTCTCAGGGTAGATGGATTTTGACCTTATGAACAATTTTATCCCATGTCAGATTTGCTCTAAATGCTTTGGTTTCAGAGATATTAGCCAAAATCCACATTTTACCCCTATGTTCAATTTTAGCCATGGCGGCCATCTTGGTTGGTTGGCCGGATCACCGGACACATTTTTCAAACTGGATACCCTTATGATGATTATGGCCAAGTTTGGTTTAATTTGGCCATGTAGTTGCAGAGGAGAGGATTTTTGTAAAAGATTACTAAGATTTACTAAAATTGGTTAAAAATTGACTATAAAGGGAAATTACTCCTTAAGGAGTCAACTGACCATTTTGGTCATGTTGACTTATTTGTAAATCTTACTTTGCTAAACATTATTGCTGTTTACAGTTTATCTTCATCTGTAATAATATTCAAGATAATAACCAAAAACAGCAAAAATTCCGTAAAATTACCATTCAGGGGCAGCAACCTAACAACGGGTTATCTGATTCATCTCACAATTTCAGGGCAGATAGATCTTGACCTGATAAACAATACTATCCCTTGTCATATTTGCTTTAAATGCTTTGGTTTTTGAGATAAAAGCCAAAAACTGCATTTTACCCCTATGTTCTATTTTTAGCCATAGTGGCTATCTTGGTTGTTTGGCCGGGTCACCGGACACAATTTTTAAACTACATACCCTAATGATGATTAAGGCCAAGTTTGGTTAAATTTGGCCCAGTAGTTTCAGAGGAGAAGATTTTCTGTAAAAGTTAACGCCGGACGCCGGACGCCGGACGACGACGACGGACGCCGGACGCAAAGTGATGAGAAAAGCTCACTTGGCCCTTCGGGCCAGGTGAGCTAAAAATGGGACGTGGGGAGAAAACTCCTGAAAGATAAGTGTTCGGTTACATAGGGGGAGTTTTGAAATCCTGATCACAGCACCACATCATTGACCAAAAAATCCATTCGATATATTGTAAAACAAAAAACAAAAAACAATAATCAGAAGAAAAGGAAAAGGTCTTTGTAATTTTAAAGTGGGTTAAAAATACAATATCGATTAATGGAAGGAAGTTCACGTACAACTATAAATAAATGACTTATTGTTATCCTAACAAGTCAGCAATATGACAGATAGTATCCATTCGTTTATTGTGTTTGAGCTTTCGATTTTGCTTTCCAATCCGTTTGAATTTTTCTCGGAGTTCGATATTTTTGTTAATTTACTTTTTTTTCTATTAAACATTACAGATTTATAAAATAAAGATTCCAGTTTGATATAACTGATAAAAACGTAAGTCATGTTGTGCAAACAAATACTTGTATTTTAACCATATGTTCAAAACAATATGTACATAAATTAATGACAGTTGTAATTATACACCAGATGCTTCAAGGTTGTACCAGATGACCAAGTCGTTGAAAGTGTTTTTTACTTAAACAATTTAGATACGGGTTGCTTTCTTAATGAGTTGTTGAATTATCAGGTAAAGTTCTTAATATTTTTTTTCTATATCAGAACAAGTGTGGACACAGATCAATGTGGATAATATGTTTGAATGTTTGAGGGTGTTTTCTGATAAAAAAAAAATTCTGGCATGCACATGGGGCTAGATGAGCAAGAAAGTACACTTTTGTTGTATCACACATATATTTTAATTCTTTCTTTGAAATTGTCTTTATCTTTGATTCTCCATGGCCTGATTGAAGTTATATAAACATGATAAAAGACAAGTTTACCAGAATGAAATAATTTTAATAACATGGTATATCCAATTTATTTGTTTATGATTCTTAATTTCTCTAAATAGATTATTACAAATAGTGTAGACTATAAAAATATGAATAAGGTTTTGCAGAATTATTCTTGTTTCAAGGTTTTTGTTATGTGGATAGAAATATAAATGAAACTTGTAGGATGCAGTTTTGTTGTGGCCATGGTATAAAAATAAATGGTGCTGTAATCCGTCAATTAACATCAACACAAATTAAAGAACCTTAGTGAGCGCGCTCACATACACCACGCCCCCACATTGTCACTGGACAAATAAAATAACTCTAAGAAAAAAAATTGAATTATAATTTCCTGTTTTATACTTCCTAAATTTGTTTTTGAAACAATCTTTTTTTCCACAGAAAATGCCAATTTTGAGAAAATATCCAAATTCGGAGACCGTTATCGATCCGTGTCTTGTACGCTTTCGCATGTTTAGTCGACGTACTGCCCGCAGAATTTAACTTTATATAAATAATATAGGACAATGGGGTAGATTAAAAATTACACCATTTCAGGCCCTTTTGTTTTCCACATAATTAATTTTATTAAAAATTAAAAAGTTGCGGGTCGAATCCGATACCGATTCCAATAGTACATGTATATTTCACAAAATTACCTGATCCCTGTTAAATAATCTGTACATTCAGCCTGTGTCAGGCGCACAACCAAACGGTGTATTGAGGATTAGCTATAAACACGGGTAATAATCACACCTGAACTTCGTCATTATACAGGGAATAACTGTGCACCTTATTATCAGCGTGACTTTACCAAATGACAATACGAATTCTAAAAATCCAGGCTAAAACTAAGGGGTAGGTTCTTTAATTCAGTCAAGGACCCGCGATGTCGCGGGTATGCAGGAACATATATATTAATATTCAGTGGACATGTGGATATGATATTCATTTTCAAAATCATCCTCCCCAAAAAATCAAAGAATAATCCCATTTCCTTTCAACTTTATACCTATATGTACATGTACTACCTCTGTACTCAGATCTAATCCTCTTGCACACTGTTTTTGTTGCTCTCAAGAACATATATAACTATATTAAGTTTAGCTTTTACAGACCCCTTATCTGGGATCTGGGAAATGTCCTACTATAGTGAGAATTTCTTCTTACAATCGATAGGGATTTTTGTTTGAGGGTCAGAGTTTTGAAGCTATGTGTTAACATGGTTAAGGGGAGGGGGGTCATTATGTGGTGAAAAATTTGAACATACCCTTCAGCTGATAAACAATGACCGTTCCCTAAGTTTAGCTTCTAGATACCCCTCTACTTAGTGAGAATTTCTCCTCGCGTAAGGTTCCAGTTCTCATTATTAAATCCGATTGAAAACATATGAAAAAGCATTCCGACCTGGGAGTCCTTGCCTTCACCTGTTAAATCTGACAGTCAAGAGACAGGTTATTCCACTGGTCCACTAAAAAAACAAATTTCACTGACGGCAATCGATAGGGATTTTTGTTTGGGGTCAAAGTTTTGAAGCTATGTGGTAAGGGGAGGGGGTCATTATGTGGTTCATAATGTTTGGTGTTTTTTTTAGGGGTTCAATAAATTTGAACATACCCCTCAGCTGATAAACAATTACCGTTCCCTAAGTTTAGCTTCTACAGACCCCTCTACTATAGTGAGAATTTCTCCTCGCGTAAGGTTCCAGTTCTCATTATTTAAATCCAACTGAAAACATATGAAAAAGCATTCCGACCTGGGAGGCCTTGCCATTTGCCTGAAAAGTCACCTGTGATAAATCTTAGTGTCAAGAGACAGATTATTCCAATGGTCAACTGAGAACAAATTTCACTGACGGCTAGAAATGTTTGCATTTATACTAATGCTTACCTTTTCTTTGATGCAAAATATCCAAAAGAAATGATAAATGTCCAGCTGGCGATATACGATGACCTAATTTTGGGAGAAAATATAAAATAGAGAACTCTACCAAAATTTCACGGAGCTGAATTTCCGGATTGTATAAATCGAACGTTTTGGAAAATCTCTCAGGTTCTCACACAAAACGAAGGTGTCAAGTTAAGAATTTTGAAACAAAAAGATCATTTCAGCGATACAAGCCTAATTTATATGTATGTTTATGTGTTTCGTGTCAACCCCATAACAAATTAAAAGTTTTCAAATAATACACTTCCGCCCGCCATGATCCAGTAAATATATATTTTGTTATAAGTGTAGTTAATAAAATGAAAGTCTGATATGTTTAAACAGACGCTGTAGAATAAGTGCAAGTAAATAAAAAAAGCCATGTCTATAGATTATGTATGTTTGTTATTTCTTACCGATATTATTCTGTTAACAAGTTAACAATTAGATAACATATGCCATTAAGTTAACCGTGCCACCATTTTCGATAAGGAAGGTAAATGGTCATATGATCTCGCTACTCAATGTTAACGATAATCTTTGTACTGTATCTCAAGTGTTTTAGGTGTTTTAACAACAAATCATAGTACCACTGTGTATCATCGCCATCGGAAATTGGGTACTAACGAAACGGAGAGATATAGAAAAAAAAGTAAACAAGTTAAGAATTTATTCAATTTAAAGCATGTCCACTCATTTGATGAGGTGGCGCTTAATAAATGATCATCTGATATATAATTCTGTAGATTATTAGGCCGATAAGTACAAAATTAAGACAAGATTTGTGTTATACTCCAAAACTTGCCACTTAGTACCTGAAAATGTCGAGGTCGATCGTCATCTGTCGCCCCATTGTCAAGATATTCAACTGTTTCTCATTATTTTTCCAGACGCGTTTTTAGATTATTATAGTGTGGCATCATATTTGTAACACTCAGAAACGTGTCCTTCCCCCCAACCGTGTCCGATTCCCCGAAACGTGTCCACATGACGTTACTGATCTGCAAAACATGTCTAAGTTGTAAAACAGCGCCAAAGCATGTCATTTGTATAAACGCCTAAACGGGTCCAATCCCCTTAATGTGTCCATACTTTTTATCTTATACTGGAAATGTCATTCGTGTAAATATTATAAATACGCAGGTTATTCGGTTTTTGCTTTTTTCATTACCGTCATTTTGATATTTCATTAAGCTGAAATAGTAAATGACTTTTTTTCTTAACCGGCAGAATTACCTGGGTAAAAGTTGGAACGTTGGTTAAGCTATCTTGGATGTAAATGTAAGCAGCGATGCTCAGTTAAATTGTAGATATAAAATCAGATACCTCGTATAGCTATAGGGAGAATTTCCTATTCACTGCGTAATTCTAAGTCATAAAAAATCGTTCATACTCTTTAGTGGCCTGACCATTAAGTATAACCACGATTGGGCTCAAGCAATAAGAATATCAGGTGCTGACAATTTATTCTTAAACCAATCTAACAAATGGTAAAAAGCTGAAAAACAAATAAAATACAATTTTACAATGTGTTCAATTAATGTTATTATAACGAAATGTCAAAGGTAATTGATAGCACAGTCCGTTGATTGCGAGAAAATGTTGTACTTCAAGAACGGTTAAATTTCAAGTATTTCACGGAGAAAAGGTTCAAATATGTAGAGAGCAATTTGAAGGGTTCAAATACAATGATGTAGAATTAACTCACTCTGTTGTTAGCCACGAATTGTGTCCAAGATGACGTCTCAACGAAATGTTCCTCGTAATCGCAATGACCTTGCAATTTTCCTGTAACGGATACGTATAAGAGAAGGAAAGGTAGCGACGGTACGATGTTTTAACGTTAAAGATGAATAATCCTCCTAGACTGGAACACATAAATAGATTAAGAATATAATCAAACGAACTATATAAATTACGGAACGGTGTAACAGAATACTCCCCGTCTGATGTCTATCTGATATCACTATTCTATAAACTATTCGCAAATGAATATAAGATCTAGATAAATGAATAAATCCCAATATAAATTGAATATATACAGATGAAATAACCACTGTTGGTCGTGTGAGAAATATCACGTCTCAACTTACGACATTTCACTATAAAATTTCCAGAATAGATTAATTCCACGGAAAACTAGGTTCGGCACAGTTTCTTGTCCTATGAGGAAGGATCTCTCCAATGCGGTTGCTGTGAATTGCAAAATGTTCCATAGTTGCTGTTGAGATAGTAGGAACTGTTTTCTCCAACTTTGTTAGACGGCGACGACGGTTGAAGGTGGTCCTCCGGTGGGTTTGACGAGAGCTAATACTTGATCCTCTTCCGGTTTGGCGAAATGTCACATCTCTTTGAGTATCAGACGAAATTAAGCGTTTCGTCCTAACGTTATATCCTGCTGATCCAGATGTTCTATCTGTGAAGTGGGGTCCTCTATGTTTGATTGTGTTGTAGTAATGTCCAAGAAAAGGTGTTACTTTCTGATGATGTCCAGATAAGACTACCGGTTCCTTTTCACTTAAATTCAAGTCAGATTTGGCAATACTGCTTCCTCCTCGGAGTAGAGGTTGCTTGCTCAAAGGCATATTGATATTGGCAATAGGTCCTTCTATCGGAATAGGTTTGTGAATGCTACTGATTTCCTCACCATGAACTTCAGGTCCTGTTGATTTTGGAATGAAATTTTCTTTATCTATAGATTTTTCTATAGAAGTCAAAAATTTAGCTTTTAGTGACGCGAGTGATGTCCCTTTAGAGGAATTTGTGCGTTTACCAGGCTTGGTACTAGGTCCTGTACATTCAAGGGATTATATTGAATGCGATTTTGCGACCTTGGCATTCGAATGAAAGTTTTTGTCGTTAGACTGGACGACAATTGGATTATTGTCCTTGACAGCTATTTCCGGTCTTGAGGCAAGACGTTGTTTTGATTCCGTGATTGAAACGTAAGTTATCTTTGTGTTGACTTCAATAGGAATAGTTTGCTTGTCAATGTATGTATTTCCAAATATGACCCAACCAAGTCTCAACTTTTGGGCAAATGGAGTTCGGGATGGTCCTAGGCGTTGTTCAAGGACGTGGTGTGCCTCTATAAGGTCCCTTCTAATTAGGAGTAGAATTTGACAACGTTCCTCTAGTGGTTTAATGCTTCCTCTGAGTTCTGTCAGATGAGGATGATGCATTGTAACTTCAGGAGTAGGAATTTCGTCTCGATTATTGGGAATATTATTACATTCAATTAATGTAGGCAGATCAAATTGTACGTCACTATGTACAGATTTTATAACGAAATCATTTCCTCTTTTCCCGAAAGTAGCTACTCTGCCGGAGCATGTTGTAAGAGAGTAGTTTTCAGGTTTCTCCCGAACGTTGAACAGACTGAAGAATTCAGGCGAGGCAAGAGACCGGTTGCTTTGGTCGACTGATAATTTTGTCTGTCTTGTCCTTGTGGTACACGTCCACAGGTAATATCTTGGCATAAGATTTCTCGCTCTTATGATCTTTGTAGATCTCTGTGCAGATCGAACTTACAAAGGTTAACTTTGTTTCAGCTGACTCTGTCTGCTCCCCGCCGTAGACTTGTGTTAGCTCCCCGCCGTAGGCTTGTCTGGGTGAGCTAAACTGGGAACTTTCAGATTGTTGTGGTCTAGTGATGTGAAGTGCTGTGGTATGTCGTTCACTTTCACACTCGTTACAACTGATAATTGCGTTGCAGTCCCGACTTCTGTGTGTGGTTGACTCACAACACTTGTAGCACACCTTGTTTTGTCTTAACAGTTCCTTGCGTTCCTCGATTGGTTTGGCTCGGAATGCTCGGCATTCTTTCAAGGTATGCTTTGTCTTGTGTAGGATACATAGATCTTGTTGTTGACTGCTGTCTTCAGTTTGCTGTTCAACAGCCGTCTTATGGACGTTGACTTTAAAGGACGTCTGAGGTGTGAACCTTGGCGTAGCGTCTTTTCTATTTGATGTTACTTTTGATCCAAAGATGAACCCAGGATCGTTCTTAATTTTGCTAATTTCCCTGATGAAGGCAGAGAATTCTGTGAAAGGTGGAAAGGCAACTTCATATTTAGACTTGTATCTTGAAGCCCTTGTAATCCACTTTTCTTGGAGTCCGTATGGCAGTTTTTCCACAATAGGATTTACCCCGGACGAAGAATCGAAATAAGCAAGCAAACATCCCAGCTTGGGATTTTCCTTGTGATATTCGATTTCTGATAGAATATCAGACAAGTCATAAAGACGTGCGTTATCTTTGTTCGTCAAGGTAGGGAAGTTGACGAGTTTACTTGTGAGAGAGGCTTCCAACATTTCTGGAGCACCATACCGCTCGTCAAGCCTCTTCCATAATCTCTGTATACCTATAGTAGGATTATTGGCGTTCGACGCTCTTATGCTAATGGCGTGTTTAGCAGACTCTGGACCGAGCCACTTGATCAGTAAATCGATCTGTTCTGAGTCAGAGACTTGTAACTCACCAGTCACGTTCCTGAAGCTTGCTTTCCAAGTATGAAAGGATTCTGCCCGATCGTTAAAGCTTGTTAATCGGGAGAAAAGCAGGTCCTTGCGTAAGAGGAATCTAGTTATCTCTGATGTAAGGTTGATTTGTTGCTGGTGTGCAACAGGGATCTCTTCTATTACGTCTTGTTTTTTGTGTGAAACAGGGATCTCTTCTTTAACGTCTTGTTTTGTGCGTAAGACAGGGATCGCTTCTTTGACACCCTGTTTTTGGTGTTCAGTAGGGCTCTTATCTGAAAGGCCTAGTTTTTGTATGCCAGATCTGGGATAAAAGTAACTTCCGGTGACTTGTTATCGGAAGGTAAGACAGCAGATGTCTGTGACAGCAAGTTCGATGCCACGGATGGCACGAACACTGGTGCTTCGTGGCTCAGCTGATCTTAACAGGAATTTGTTTTTTCTTTTGAGGTCCTGTTACTTCCTTTACAACAGCTGATACAGGAAGTTTATTGACGAAATCTTGCACACGCTGGAGCGGGTCTTCCTTTTCGTCAGGGAGATCGCTAAACGCTTGGCTATCATCGTATTCCAGGATACGAGCCTCGGCTTCTGCGGCTGCAGCTTCTCTCTGTGCTTCAAGAAGGTTAAAGGAGTATGTTCGATAAGGTCCTAAAATGGCCCTTTTTTTAGCGTAAATTTCCAATTCAGATTTATTGACCGATATCACGATAAATTATAGCAAATACATTGACTAGATAGGATATAAGCCATTTTGTTGAAAATTTTACGTTTCTGCGTTTCATTTTGACGTCACAAGTTGTACTCATATTGATTTTTCACGAAAAAATCAATGAAAATGGGTAAATGTCCAAAGATTATTCGACAACAAAGATCTTTTAAAATATATATAATGTTTGTGAAGACATTTAACATGTCTTATTTGAATATTAAGCTTGTCGACGCCTGCGCTCTATGTTTCCTGGTCCTTTATTTGGTTGAAATCCAGCTGATTTTGTCAAATTTAACCAAAATCCCTTATCTTGACCTTTTTGGGATGTAAAAATCAACGTGTTAGAATTAAACTTTGACAAAAACAGCTCTGTTTAACTTTCTCACATGTCTTTAAGGCAACTTAAAACAATTATTGTCTTGTAACCATGAACTTTATAATTGGGGCCAAATATGGCACTTACCGAACTTACTCCTTTGGCTTTAAGCTCAGCCTTTTCCCGGCTTACTCGTGCGGCTTCTTGTTGCATTTGAGCCTTCCTGCGCATAGCCTCTTGTTCTAGCTGAACTGTTCTCTGTGCGGCTTCTTGTTGCATTTGAGCCGTCCTGCGCATAGCCTCTTGTTCTAGCTGAACTGTTCTCTGTGCGGCCTCCTGTTGACGTTGAGCGACTTCTTGCTCCATTTCTGCCTTTTTGTGTGCTGCTTCCTGTTCCATTTTAATTTGTCTGAACAGGACTTGTTCCTCTAACATTGCTTCCTGTTGTAGGATAAGGGCATGTTTTTCGACAAATGCTATTTTAGACTTGGCAGCCTCTGCCTTGGCACGCTTTCTCCGTGCCAGGCTTGACATGTCTGACGCGTTAGAGCTACCGCTGCGTGAGGTTTTCTTACCCCTTGAGGTCTTTGTTTTAGTTGATTTGGCCTTTGTTAGTGCGAAGCGATGCTCGTGTAGTTTTTCCATAACAAGTTCCACTTTTGACAGACGAAAATCCAAAGAGAGTTTACATGCATCAATTTCTTTTAGACTCTCCAATGTTCTTGTCCTTTTCAGAAAGTCTAGGTATTCATCTGTGAGCCTACGATAATTAATACAGGCTTTAACAAGTTTGTCCTGGACTGTTAGGAGTTGCTGGAGCTCGTTAAGAGGCGTTGTGACTTCCAATAACTGGGATTCAATGTTTGTCCAGAGAGCCTCTTGTTCCTGACAGAACTTGTCATGTTTTTCAGAGAAAGCTCCTTTTCCCTTTTCCGTGAGGTCGCGTACTCGCCTAGCCTCGAGATTTTTATCTGACTGTATTTTATTAGATGGATTTTCTAATACTTCAGGGACATCTCCCTGTGGGGCTGAATCTCTTCGTGTTGTTCCTCATGACTGGGATCCATGTTGACTCAACGTTGTTAGGTTGCTGTCGAGTATACACAAGATATGTAGTCCACTGTCAGTGTGAAGGTATGTACGTTGCTACGTTGTCATTCCTTGTCTGGATATGTAAAGACAGGTTGTCGTCAATTTACTGTACGTCAAGGGATGAAGCGTTCATACAGGGCTCAACAGGTAGGTTGTTATGTAGCTGTATAACTAACGTGGAGTGGCGTTATCTGTGAGACACAACAGGCAAGTTGTAGACTTTTTACTGTAATGGCCTGACCATTAAGTATAACCACGATTGGGCTCAAGCAATAAGAATATCAGGTGCTGACAATTTATTCTTAAACCAATCTAACAAATGGTAAAAAGCTGAAAAACAAATAAAATACAATTTTACAATGTGTTCAATTAATGTTATTATAACGAAATGTCAAAGGTAATTGATAGCACAGTCCGTTGATTGCGAGAAAATGTTGTACTTCAAGAACGGTTAAATTTCAAGTATTTCACGGAGAAATGGTTCAAATATGTAGAGAGCAATTTGAAGGGTTCAAATACAATATTGTAGAATTAACTCACTCTGTTGTTAGCCACGAATTGTGTCCAAGATGACGTCTCAACGAAATGTTCCTCGTGATCACAATGACCTTGCAATTTTCCTGTAACGGATACGTATAAGAGAGGGAAAGGTAGCGACGGTACGATGTTTTAACGTTAAAGATGAATAACCCTCCTAGACTGGAACACATAAATAGATTAAGAATATAATCAAACGAACTATATAAATTACGGAACGGTGTAACAGAATATACTCGCTGTTGAAATTTTTAAAATCAAATCCCAACTAGTGTCAATCCCGAATAACCGTAAACATTTAGGTCCAATCCTCAATTCCTTGTACATGTATGATAATAGAACCTATATACCTTATAAAAAATAAAATGTGGTGTGATTGCCAATGAGACAACTCTCTGCAAGAGACCACATGACACAGCAATTAACGTATTATGAAAGACAAAGAAGACTGATTCAGTTTTGGTTTAAATTATTAAATACTGATAACTGTATACTTAAAGCATGTTATGAAGATATGTTGGAGAGTTCACTTAAAAAACCCAATGACAAATCGAATTGGGCATGTTCAGTCAAAGATATTTTATGTAGATATGGTTTTCATGATGTATGGCTAAAACAAAGCGTAAATAATGTTGATATATTCATACATGAGTTAAAACAAAGAATGAAAGATACCTTTATTGCTGATGCTAATGCTTTTTTTAATAATTCATCAAAATGTATACTTTATAGATATATATATGACACAGATATACTGCAATTTTATTTAGATAGACCTGTTAATCAAATATATAAACCTTTTATATGTAAATATCGTATATCCGCCCATAGCCTCAATATAGAAACAGGCAGATATTACAATGTAGATAGAGAAAATAGATTATGTACTATGTGCAATAACAATATTGTAGAAGATGAATACCATGTTGTTCTAGAATGTAATAGATATAGTGATGTAAGAAAACTATACATTAAGAAATATTATTGGCAATATCCATCCACTTTTAAACTTATACAGTTGTTATCAGTTCACAATGTGAAAGAACTTAATAATTTAGGTAAATTTTTGTTTAATATTGAAAAAATTCGTAATATGTAGTTGTATTAATTATTTATCATATGAATTTATTTTCATTCTCCGCCATACATGTATTGTGTATAATTATTGTATTTATATTTCACTGATACAAGATATTGTAAAATTGTATATTCTATAAGCTGTATTGCTTCTGAATAAAGTATTATTATTATTATAGTGATGCTCGAAACATAAAATTTATTAAAAAAAAAACCTGACAACCAGATAATGATTTGAAGAGCTTTTACAATACCAGACTGAGAGTTGAAAAAAGGAAGTCAATTCTGTTGAAAGCCCGCCTGCAATATTAGGATGAATATAAATGCATCATCGGAGTTTTTGAGTACAAAATAACTTACATAGTAAACGATTAATTGAACTCCACTACAATTATTTTTATGTTTGCTCTAAATGAGAATGAAATACTTGCAACTGGCCAATAAGCAAATACAGTCAAAAGTTAATTCATATGTTGCAGATTTAATTTATGATTATGATAATAATTAATAACCGGCATTGAACAAACTAATGGTAATAAATGACCACTTTATCAATTATGTTCCCCATCATAGAATAGCCGTAAACGTTATTTCATTCGGGAAATGAGAGTATTAACGCTAAAAGACGTGAGACGTTCTACCGTGTAATAGTTGACACGTTTTGACGAATATCAATTATCGGACACGTTTGGGGGTTCTGATATCGGACACGTTTGGGGATATTGAATATTACGGACACGTTTGGGGAAAATAGACACGTTTTGGGGAATCGGACATGTTTCGGGGGAAGTACACGTTTGAGAGTGTAACATATTTACTGAAATTTGTTGTCAAAAAGATGTTTTTTAAAGAATATAGACCATAAAAAACAAAGCCTAGGGTGCGGCAACTTGCTCGTGTGGAAAAATTTACTATATGGCAACTTGTATTCAACTGTATGGCAACTTGCTAATTTTTAAATATTTGTTTGCCGTCCTTTCAAAGAAGTTTTATGACCCCTCTTGTAGCCATTTTTGTACGAACTTTTCAAACTTCAATTGTATCAAAACTACAGATATAATGAATAATAGAGATAGGCCATTTTGAAAATATACCAAGGGGAAACTTGATGCAAAGCATTATTATTTACTGTTTCATTACATTTAATAGAAAAAGAGTACTTTGTGGCAAATAAACCAAGATTTTTATAGTAAATCCACAGCCTTTAATACACAAATTTTAGTTATAAAATTTTAAACATGGATTACTCATTTGTTTTTCTATGTTGTGCTAGTGTTTATTTTTTACTAAAAGTCCTTAATAACCTTTAAATTGTAAAAAAAAAACTCGTGCTGAGTCACTAAAGTCGAGCGCACCCTACACAGCTACTTTTGCATAGGTACTATTTCTGTACTTTTTCTGTACTTAAAATCTGTAGTACTGGAAATTTGCTTTTTATATTTAGTACTATTTCTTTACTTTAGAATTATTGTAATATTAAGGTACTTGTATTTTCGAGTACTTGATTTGTACTTAAAATATTTGCACACAAATAATACCAACAATAATCACTGTATTCCATGGTTGAACATCTTTATGAGATTTGAAGAAGACAAACTTTCAAAATGCGGAAAATGTAACCATGCAACAAAAAATCTGTAGTACTTAAATTTGAAGTACAAATCAAGTACTGTAAAACACAGGTACCTAAATATTACAATCATTTGAAAGTAACAAAATAGTACTGAATATTAAAAGTAGATTTCCAGTACTATAGACTTTTGGTACAGAAAAAGTACCTATGCAAAAGTAGCTATGTAGAAGGTGTACTTGAATTGGTTCATATTTATATTTGTTTCAACCAATATCTAAATTTATAAACTTGCTTGAAGGAAATCATTGCTAGCACTGCATGCAATAGTCCTCCATTTATCAAACACCGAATTGTCAAATATGAGAGTAAAAGGGGAAAGGCTGTGGATTTTCTACAAAAATCTTGGATTTATTTGCCACAAAATTCCATTTTGCTATTAAATGCAACCATAATAAAAAATAAAGCTTTGCAGGACGTTTCCCCATGGTATATGTACAAAATGACCTATCTCTACTAATCATTATCTTTGCTGTTTTAGTAGTATTGAAGATTGAAAATTTCGTAATTCGCATAGTTACAGAAGGGGTCATAAACCTTAAGTTCAAATATTTGATAATGCATTGTTATGCATTTGATAAAAATACCATTCGCTTGACAGCATTTAAGATGTATACACAATATAAGACTTGAACTCAGTCCTATAACATCTTTTCCATACCAGATGTATAAAATTTGAATGATACGACATATACGAATACAAATGTTGTAACTTTCGAAAAGGCATGACACCTGTTTCACTGACCTGTTTTTATGCCCCTGACGTAGCGACACGTGTAACCATTTCCGTGCGACCCGTCAAATCTAATAATATCTATAAGGACAGATTGAAATATTTTTCAATTCTGACGGTGCATACTCATAAATTCTTTTGGAAAAATCCACGAAAATATAACTGTTGATTTGATTTGTAATCGGCAAATTCTTATCGTGAAAGAATAAGTCGGGTACACCTTTTTACATCGAGGCGTGCTTAAGTTGCACTTTTTTCTTATAAATAAAAATGATTTTAATTTTAGCATCTATCTAAATATTAGATTATTAACACACATACAAAAATAGGGATAACTGTTTATTTTGAAATACAATAAATTCACATTTATATTCAACCAAATCAGGCCGAGATCCATACCTTTATAAGATTCAAAACAGAGAAGGTGACTGTGTTTGAAAACAAATAAGCACCAATTTTAATTGGCACAATATCACATTAAAATTTACTGAGAAATATTATACATAATAATCTTGAAAATGTACTACAATGAATATTCGGACCAATACACTTCTTCTCACTACCCCTCTATCTACTCCTTTAAGTTTAGGCCAAACTGCCTTAGCAAACAGCCTTTTATTATTTTTTCCTCTGTTAATAAAAAGATTGAGTGAATTTGCTGAAACTAAAAAAGAAATGCAATCTTATTTTCAAAAAGAAACAAGAAAATAAATTCGAAACACAATTCATGATTTATTTCTCCTTACTTTCAATGAAAACAAAGTATTTTCTTCACTTTTCTTTTACAAATAAATCAATTCAGAAATTAAAAAAATAAACAATGTATTTAACCCAGCACATACTTTATGTGTGTGTCCAAAGTATCGATCCTGCAGTTCGGTGGTTGTCGTTGGTTCATCTCTATATCATATTTGCTGTTTTATATAAACTTGTTTTGTTATGAGTGAGGCCGTTAATTTTCTTGTAGAAATTTTCATGTCGAGACTTTTTATAGCCGACTATAAGGTACGAGTTTTCCGTTGTTGAAGGCCGTACGATAGCATATAACTGCTTACATACACTTTATTTGATCCTGATGGGTAGTTATGAGTGGCCGTTCATGTCATTTGCGGGATATTCTATCGCGTTAGAGAAAATAACGCGTTATTTTGTAAAACTATCCTGTTACTTTGTTAAACTAACGCGTTATTTCTTCATTTTATCGCGTTATTGTCCAAAAATAACGCATTATTACAAAAAACTATCGCGATATGTGATTTTTGCTATTTATTTGAAATATTATCAAACTAACGCGTTAATTTTCATAAATAACGCGATATTTATCATTGACGCGATAGTAAGAAATAACGCGTTATGTTGTTAAAATATCGCGTTACTTTGTTAAAATATCGCGTTACTTTGTTAAACTAACGCGTTATTTTGTAAAACTATCGCGTTACTTTGTTAAACTAACGCGTTATTTCTACATTTTATCGCGTAAATGTCTAAAACTATCGCGTTAGTTCTATAAATGTAATTATCTTATTTGCTATCATACAACTTCTCCACTGTTTAAATTTTAAAAAAACCAGCACTAACAAAAGATGAATGGTCGGGTTTTTTTTTTTATTGAACTTACAAAATTTCACCCTAGTAACAACAAATAAGACAACAGTTATTAGTAGTATAACGATATATGAATGTATTTAGGATAATATGGTTGAAAAAAACTGGTTGTACAAAGTCGAAGACGGTACGCAACGACGACTTCTGAACGGAATTTACGGCATATGTTTTATAATATTTGATATGTAGTTTATTTTGTATATTTGTAAGCCTGTAAGCTTTAATATCGACAAAATATCGTCATTTGATATTATCTAAACAGTGATTCATTTCATCTTAAAATTACTATATATTGCAAGACGCCGTACTGTCAAAAGTTGTTATCTTGCAATTCGCCGTATAATAAACCAACAATGTTTTTGTCAATATTCTTTAAAAAACATCTTTTTGACAACAAATTTTAGTAAATATGATGCCACACTATAATAATCTAAAAACGTGTCTGGAAAAATAACGAAAAACAGTTGAATATCTTGACAATGGGGCGACAGATCACGATCGACCTCGAAATTTTCAGGTACTAAGTGGCAAGTTTTGGAGTATAACACAAAATCTTGTCTTAATTTATTTTTTTTTACTTTTCGGCCTAATGATTTAAAGAATTATATATCAGAAAATCATTTCTTCAGCGGCACCCTCATCAAATGAGAGGAAATACTTTAAATTGAATGAATTCTTAACTTGTTTACTTTTTTTCTATTTCTCTCCGCTTCGTTAGTACCCAATTTCCGGTGACGTAGATACACAGTGAGTACGATAAATGGTCGAAAAAAATATTCCTTTGTATTTGACAGTTTTAGAAAATTAATCCTACATTTCATTGCAGTTAAAAAAAATTCGAAGTAATAAATTAACATATATCGTGAGTATTTCAAAGCGCCATTGTTTTGTTATATGGTATTTCTATCGAATATTTTTGGAAACTTTAGATTACATGGCTACTAAAGCTTGTACACAGGAAAAACCATTTGATTGTTTAACTTCCAATAACAATAACAATATACTTTATTTGGAAACACTCAGACACATATTTACATGTGCAACAAGAGCAAAATACATAGTCATTATTATGGTTACTACAAAACGATATATATATGTTAACATATAATCATATAAGTTACAATACTTTAACTAATTTCTTAATGAACAATGATAATGTTTTTAAAGAATTTTGATGTTGCAAAATGAAAGCAGTCCCTTCACTTAGTCAGCTATAAAAGGCCCCGAAATGACAATGTAAAACAATTCAAACGAGAAAACTAACGGCCTCATTTATGTAAAAAAATGAATAAAAACAAATATGTAACACATTTGTTTCTGTTTACATTCAGATACAGTTTGGGTTTAGACTTGAGACACTCAAAGCGCCCCATTGTAAACACTAAGAGATCCCATTGATGTAACAGTAAGAGCGTAATACTTTTACGCCCAATGATGTATTACATAGAGCTCTCAATGGTATAACACTTAGAGCGCTCAAATGGTGTAATATTTATAGCGCAGTTTTGTATCATTTATAGTGCCAAATGGTATAACACTAACAGAGCCGAATAATGTAACTAGTGTTGCTGGCGCAAATTATTGTAGGCACAAAATTCTGTATTTTTAGAAAAATTACTACAGTTGTACGAAAATAAACACAAACAAATACCAAAGGACTGGTTTAAAAGTCCCCCACCTTATTGTTTTATCCTCTCTATTTCTTGAAACAGTCTATGGAACTGAGGACAGGGGGCACTTGAGGTCATGTGTTGTGTTTAATGTTTTGTTTTATTTTTTGTTTTTTATTTTTTATGTAAATTTCGTCATTAGATTGTTGTTATTACATGTAATTGTCATGTCTATGGCCTCCTTATGGGTGTAATTTGCGATAAGTCGTTTTAAGTGTTAAAATACCTAATCAGCAACTTAAAGCTTTAAGTCGGAGATACTCTGTATCTTATCGAAATTAAATTTGAGTTGACAATTAGTGCGATGACACTTTTGAGATATTATTGGAGTCATTGAACTAAGTAAGGTTAAGGATACATATGTCCGCATATGTCTAAACGTAACTATGATTAAACAGATTATATATATATATATATTTCCTGGTGTTGTGAATAGGAATAAACTGCTATGTATGTATATCTATATACTTAATTGTAACCAGTTGCTGAAATAAAAGTGTAAGTACATCCGAAAATTCAAATCATTTAAAACTATTTTCTACGAAAACAAGATCGACAAATAGCAGGACAATTCACTATTGGAATTAACATGCAATTTTTAAAACCATATATTCTATCTATTACAAGTATGCAGATTTGGTATTATTGCCCATGAGACAAACATACAAAAGAGAACAACTGAAGTATTATATATAGGTATGTTACTATAGTACAATATACATTTAGGTCACGACACTACCTTCAGCAATGAGTAAACTCCATATTGTATATGGGAAAACTATAAATTGCTCCAATATGATAAGATGTGAAACAATTTAAACGGGTAAGCAGTTACATATATATGTAGCACATTCCTATTGTTGAAGACTGTTGACTTTTTTGTGAATATGTGATTCCTGCCGTTAGGTTGCTGTTTTGGTGATATATATTCATGATTTATCGTTAAACATAATTGACCTACTAGTTTGACAGCATGACATATTCACTGCTAATTGTCCTGCTAATTCTATTCGTTAGGTTGCTGTTTCAGTGATATATATCCCGTTATACATAATTGACGTATTACTTCAACAGAATGGCGTCTACACTGTTTATTGTCCTGATAATTCTGGTCAACGGATTACAAAGCAATCAATTTGATCTCTATAACACAGACGATGTAATTAAGCGAGAAAGTAGCTTGGACCTCGAACAAAATCCTGAATCAACAGACATAATCATCAAACTCCAACCAGACGGTACTGACGAAGATATCCAAGATATTCTATCTAGATATCCTAAGTTCAAACTGTCAAAACAGGTAAGGCCAAATGATAAATAGCTCAGAATAGCTTGATTAGAAATGCCTTATTTTCATGGATTAAATGTCTTTAACTTGGTCTACCGCTTTAAAATGTTTTCAGCTTTGCGGGTATAATGATTGTGGTATAAATAGAAAACGAGATACAAAATCCCACCAAATATTTTCAGAACAAAAAAATAAGTGTAAATTTTAAATCTTAATTATTTACTAAGCCATCCAATCGTTCGTTCATTCATCAGTTAATTCATCATTCTATTTATTAAGCCATTCAATCGTCCGTTCACTCATCAGTTAATTCATCATTCCGTTCATTTGTCCGTTCACCCATCAATCGATGTATCAATCCATTCATTAGTCCAACTAATTGTCCGTTCACTCATCAGTTAATTCGTCATTCCAATTTTATCCATCTTTATGTCCGTTCACTCATTAGTTAATTCATCATTTCATTTATTAAGCCATCCAATCGTTCGTTCATTCATCAGTTAATTCATCATTCCATTTATTAAGTCATCCAATCATCCGTTCACTCATCAGTTAATTCATCATTCCGTTCATTTGTCCGTTCACTCATCAATCGCTGTATCAATCCATTCATCAGTCCATCTATTTGTCCGTTCACTCATCACTCGTTTCTCTAATTCATTCATTTTAACATTCGTCATTACATTAACCAAGCCATCCAATCGTTCGTTCATTCACCAGTTAATTCATCATTCCATTTATTAAGCCATCCAATCATCCGTTCACTAATCAGTTAATTCATCATTCCGTTCATTTGTCCGTTCACTCATCAATCGATGTATCAATCCATTCATTAATCCATATAAAATTAACGGTACCAATTTTTTGGCACCAGATGCGCATTTCGACAATACATGTCTCTTCAGTGATGCTCGTGGCCAAAATATTTGAAATCTAAAGCTTATATAAAAGATGAAGAGCTATTATCCAAAAGGTCCAAAAAATATAGCAAAATCCGTGAAAGGAATCAGAGCTTTGCATGAGGGCCATCTATTTGTCTGTCACTCATCACTCGTTTCTCTAATTCATTCATTTTAACATTCGTCATTACATTAATCAAGCCATCTAATCATCCGTTCACTTATCAGTTAATTCGTCATTCCATTTTTTAATCCATCTAATTGTCCGTTTACTCATCAGTTAATTCATCATTTTATTTATTAAGCCACCTATTAGTCCGTTCACTCGTCAATCTATTTATTAATCCATCCACTCGTCGTGTCATTAATCACTCGACATACCAAACCATTCATAAGGCCATCTATTCTTCAAACCATCTAATCGTAAGCTCACTCAACAATCGATTCACCTAACGATTTATTGTTTCATATTATCGTCCATTCACTCATCGGTAAATTCATGAACCAGTTCGTTAATCAATATATTCGTCCGTACACTCATCAGTCAATTCATCGATCTAATTACCGATCCAATCATATATTTATTCGAATGTATAGACATTATATACATGTTTAATATTACAGTTTGAATTATTCGGTGAAACGTACTATAAGTTCTCATTGGACGAATCCAAAATTTCAAAGCAGTTAGTAGATGGTACAATAGGACTGAATGAGGATGACAATGATATACTGCACATGACAAATGAAAAGAAGGTACTTGCACAAATTCAATTATTTGTTTTTATTGTTACGGCACAGCCTTCTGATCTGTTATAACTAATGTTCGTTAAAATACTGCTCCTGAGAAAGCTAAGTTAGCATGCAACCATGACAGAGTGTACTCTGAAGAAGTAATCAAACGGTCTAATGAAGTTGATTATATTTCATCTTAATTCTTAAATAGTTATCAAACATTAAAATGTCAGCACATCAATACTAGGTCGATATACTACAACAGGTCAGTATATTCCAACAGGCCGATATATTACAACAGGTCATTATGTAAAAACAGGCCGATATATTACAAAATGTCAGTATATTACAACAGGCCGATATATTGGAACAGTTCGATATATTACTACAGGTTGATATACTACAACAGGTCAGTTTATACTAACATGTCAATATATTACAACAGGTCGATATATTACAACAGGTCAGTTTATCTCAATAGATCAGTATATTACAACAGGTCGATATACTATAACAGGTCAACATATTACAAATAAAGGCAACAGTAGTATACTGCTGTTCAACAGCTCTATATATTACAACATATTGATAAATACGACAGGTCAGTATATTACAACAGGTCGATATATTAAAACAGGTCAGTGTAGTGTATATCAAAATGTCGATATATTACAACTGGTCGATTTATACCAAAAAGCCGATATTTTTAAACAGGTCAATTTATCAGGTATGTAGTCATTTTGTCTTAAAAAGATTTTTTCAAATTCATATTTGTGTTGCATTTTAGGTCAAGTTTCTGGATATAGACAGGAAGGAAATTGAAATGACTTATGCCGACACAGCTAATCTAGACCCGGAGTTGACTGATATGTGGCATTTAGTGAGTAATTATTGTTAAAAGAGGTTTACATAAATTATGTAGTCATTTCTTACCAAAAATACATGAATATAGTTACAATAAACTGCTGTGTGTTTTATAACTATTTTGATATGAACGTCACTGATGAGTCATATGTAGACAAAACGCGCGTCTGGCGTTTTAAATTATAAGCCTGGTACCTTTTATAAATATTTACAACACTGTGTTGATGCCACTGCTGGTGGATGTTTCGTCCCCAAGGGTTTCACCAGCCCAGTAGTCAGCACTTCGATGTTGACATGAATATCAATTATATGGTCATTTGTATAAATTTCCTGTTTACAAAATAATGAACCTTTAAAAATACTAAGGATTTTCTTATCCCAAGTATAGATAACATTAGCCGTATTGGGCATAATTTTTCGAAATGTTGGATCCTCAATGCTCATTAACTTTATACCTCTTTTGCTTTATAACTATTTTGATCTGATCGTCACTGATGAGTCTTTATGTAGACAAAACGCTTGTCTTGCGTATTAAATTATAAGCCTGTTACCTTTGATAACAAATTATATAATGTAGTTCTAAATGGAGTCTTTATAGATGATACTAAAACTTAAAATAATAATCATAATAATCATATCTCATACAAACTCAAATAAAAAAACATAAAAGATTTTTCATGCTGATTACTCAGAGTAGATTTGGTCTATTTTACAGAATGGTGTAATGCGATACACTCATAGAATTGAAGAAGCTTGGGCCTTAGGGTACACAGGAAAAGGTATCACAGTTGGTGTAATAGACACGTTGATGCAAACAAATCATATCGATCTGACAAATATGGTGAGTTACAAAGCAACAGTTACATTTCTCTTTCTGACAAATATGGTGAGTTACCAAGCAACAGTTAGATTTCTCTTTCTGACAAATATGGTGAGTTACCAAGCAACAGTAAGATTTCTCTTTCTGACAAATATGGTGAGTTACCAACCAACAGTTAGATTTCTCTTTCTGACAAATATGGTGAGTTACCAACCAACAGTTACATTTCTCTTTCTGACAAATATGGTGAGTTACCAAGCAACAGTTAGATTTCTCTTTCTGACAAAAATGGTGAGTTACCAACCAACAGTAATATTTCTCTTTCTAACAAATATGGATAGTAACCAACCAACAGTTAGATTTCTCTTTCTGAAAAATATGGTGAGTTACCAACAACAGTTAGATTTGTCTTTCTGACAAATATGGTGAGTTACCAAGCAACAGTTAGATTTCTCTTTCTGACAAATATGGTGAGTGACCAAGCAACAGCTAGTTTTGTCTTTCTGGAAAATATACAGAGTCAGTTCGTTACCATGCAATAGTTTGATTTGTCTTAAGATACACTCAGATCTGACTAATATGGCGAGTTAGTTCGTTACCAAGCAGCAGTTAGATTAGTCTTAAGATACTTACCGATCTAAAAAATATGTAGAGTTAGTTCGTTACCAAGCAAAAGTTAGATTTGTCTTAAGATACACACAGATTTGACTAATATGGCGAGTTAGTTCGTTACCAAGCAACAGTTAGATTAGGCTTAAGATACTTACCGATCTAACAAATATGTAGAATTAGTTCGTTACCAAGCAAAAGTTAGATTGGTCTTAAGATACACACAGATCAGACTAAAATGGTGAGGAAGATCGTTACCAACCAACAGTTAGATTGGTCTTAATGTACACACTAATCTGATTAATATGGTGAGTTACCGAGCAACAGATATATTTCTCTTTCTGCCAAATATGGTGAGTCAGTTCGTTACCAAGCAACAGTTAAAAGTTTTGTCTTAAGGTACATTCTATCTGACAAATATGGCGAGTTAGTTTGTTACCAAGCAACAGTTAGATTGGTCTTGATATACACACTAATCTGACTAATATGGTGAGTTACCGAGCAACAGATATATTTCTCTTTCTGCCAAATATGGTGAGTCAGTTCGATACCAAGCAACAGTTAAAAGTTTTGTCTTAAGGTACATTCTATCTGACAAATATGGCGAGTTAGTTTGTTACCAATCAACAGTTAGTTTTGTTTTAAGATACATACAGATCTAACAAATATGGCGAGTTAGTTTGTTACCAAGCAACAGTTAGTTTTGTTTTAAGATACATACAGATCTAACAAATATGGCGAGTTAGTTTGTTACCAAGCAACAGTTAGTTTTGTTTTAAGATACATACCGATCTGACAAATATGGCGAGTTAGTTTGTTACCAAGCAACAGTTAGATTTGTCTTAAGATACATACAGATCTGACAAATATGGTGAGTTAGTTTGTTACCAAGCAACAGTTAGTTTTGTTTTAAGATACATACCGATCTGACAAATATGGCGAGTTAGTTTGTTACCAAGCAACAGTTAGTTTTGTTTTAAGATACATACAGATCTGACAAATATGGCGAGTTAGTTTGTTACCAAGCAACAGTTAGTTTTGTTTTAAGATACATACCGATCTGACAAATATGGCGAGTTAGTTTGTTACCAAGCAACAGTTAGTTTTGTTTTAAGATACATACCGATCTGACAAATATGGCGAGTTAGTTTGTTACCAAGCAACAGTTAGTTTTGTTTTAAGATACATACCGATCTGACAAATATGGCGAGTTAGTTTGTTACCAAGCAACAGTTAGATTAGTCTTAAGATACTTACCGATCTAAAAAATATGTAGAGTTAGTTCGTTACCAAGCAAAAGTTAGATTTGTCTTAAGATACACACAGATTTGACTAATATGGCGAGTTTGTTCGTTACCAAGCAACAGTTAGATTGGTCTTAAGATACACACAGATCAGACTAAAATGGTGAGGAAGATCGTTACCAACCAACAGTTAGATTGGTCTTAATGTACACACTAATCTGATTAATATGGTGAGTTACCGAGCAACAGATATATTTCTCTTTCTGCCAAATATGGTGAGTCAGTTCGTTACCAAGCAACAGTTAAAAGTTTTGTCTTAAGGTTCATTCTATCTGACTAATATGGCGAGTTAGTTTATTACCAAGCTGCAGTTAGTTTTGTTTTAAGATACATACAGATCTGACGAATATGGCGAGTTAGTTTATTACCAAGCAACAGTTAGTTTTGTTTTAAGATACTTACCGATCAAACAAATATGTAGAGTTAGTTCGTTACCAAGCAAAAGGTAGATTTGTCTTAAGATACTTATCGATCAAACAAATATGTAGAGTTAGTTCGTTAACAACCAACAGTTAGATTTGTCTTAAGATACTTACCGATCTAACAAATATGTAGAGTTAGTTCGTTAACAACCAACAGTTAGATTTGTCTTAAGATACTTACCGATCTAACAAATATGTAGAGTTAGTTCGTTAACAACCAACAGTTAGATTTGTCTTAAGATACTTACCGATCTAACAAATATGTAGAGTTAGTTCGTTAACAATCAACAGTTAGATTTGTCTTAAGATACTTACCGATCTAACAAATATGTAGAGTTAGTTCGTTAACAATCAACAGTTAGATTTGTCTTAAGATACTTACCGATCAAACAAATATGTAGAGTTAGTTCGTTAACAACCAACAGTTAGATTTGTCTTAAGATACTTACCGATCTAACAAATATGTAGAGTTAGTTCGTTAACAATCAACAGTTAGATTTGTCTTAAGATACTTACCGATCAAACAAATATGTAGAGTTAGTTCGTTAACAACCAACAGTTAGATTTGTCTTAAGATACTTACCGATCTAACAAATATGTAGAGTTAGTTCGTTAACAACCAACAGTTAGATTTGTCTTAAGATACTTACCGATCAAACAAATATATAGAGTTAGTTCGTTAACAACCAACAGTTAGATTTGTCTTAAGATACTTACCGATCTAACAAATATGTAGAGTTAGTTCGTTAACAATCAACAGTTAGATTTGTCTTAAGATACTTACCGATCAAACAAATATGTAGAGTTAGTTCGTTAACAACCAACAGTTAGATTTGTCTTAAGATACTTACCGATCTAACAAATATGTAGAGTTAGTTCGTTACCAAGCAAAAGGTAGATTTGTCTTAAGATACTTACCGATCAAACAAATATATAGAGTTAGTTCGTTAACAACCAACAGTTAGATTTGTCTTAAGATACTTACCGATCTAACAAATATGTAGAGTTAGTTCGTTAACAATCAACAGTTAGATTTGTCTTAAGATACTTACCGATCAAACAAATATGTAGAGTTAGTTCGTTAACAACCAACAGTTAGATTTGTCTTAAGATACTTACCGATCAAACAAATATGTAGAGTTAGTTCGTTAACAACCAACAGTTAGATTTGTCTTAAGATACTTACCGATCTAACAAATATGTAGAGTTATGAAAAAAGATGTGGTATGATTGTCAATGAGACAACAAAGAGACCAAAATGACGCAGACATTAACAACTATAGGTCATCGTTCAACAATGAACAAAGCCCATACCGAATAGTCAGCTATAAAAGGCCCCTATAAGACAATGTAAAACAATTCAAACGAGAAAACTAACGGCCTTATTTATATATATATATAAAAAAAAAAAAAAAAAAAAAATTGACGAAAAACAAATATGTCCCACATTAATAAACAACAAACACTGAATTACAGGCTCCTGACTTGGGACAGGCACATACATAAATAATGTGGTGAGGTTAAACATGTTTCCGGGATCCCAACCTTCCCACTAACCTGGGACAGTGGTTTAACAGTACAACATAAGAACGAACTATAAAAAATCAGTTCAAAAAGGCTTAACTCATCAGATGGACAAAAATACCAGAGGACGTGGCCGGGTACTTATACATCCCGACACAAAAAGACACAATGAACAGATTTGAGAGTACTCGCAGTTATCTGACAGCTAGTTCAAAGCCACTAACAACTCATAAAAATAATCATGCATCTAAGACTAAACTATCAATCCGTACACATCCAACATCCACTGGATTTAGTGTAAAGACGTCATAAACAGCCAGATAAAAACACGACCTTTTTAGTATTCTATGTTGTGTCATGTGTACTATTGTTTGTCTGTGTGTCTGTTTCATTTTTAGCCATGGCGTTGTCAGTTTATTTTAGATTTATTAGTTTGACTGCCCCTTTGGTATCTTTCGTCCCTCTTTTAATTACGAAGCAAAAGTTAGAATTTGTCTTAAGATACTTACCGATCTAACAAATATGTAGTGTTAATTCGTTACAAAAAAAAGTTAGATTATATTCATATTTTTCCTCGGAGTTCAGTATTTTTGTGTTTTTACTTTTTTCATACTGATATGACTAATACGGTGAGTTACCGAGCAACATATATATTTCTCTTAAGATATCTGATCTTATCTTATTCAGTTTTATCTTATCTTATCTTATCTTATCTTATCTTATCATATCTTTTTTGTTTACTGTAAAATAATTTTGTAGGATGAATCAAAGTCATATGATTATTACAACGATGACGACGATCCGAACCCGACAGATTCAACCATGTAGTAAGATGATTAATACATATAAGAAAGAAACAATTTAAACCGATTCAGACTAGTTTTAACAAAAACCTTAAAGTACCTCTGATGGTAAGGGTTTACAGGATTTACTGCTGAGAGGGTAACGGACAACAAATAAAAAAAATACATTAAACTTGAGGCATTAAAATAGAATTGCAAAATGAGAAACTCTCGTTTGAAACGACAATGACAGACAACAACATTGGTAATACGATCATTACAGACAACGACATGGGTTTTATGACAACGACAAACAACTCCATGTGTAATACGACCAAGACAGACAACTACATGGGTTTTATGACAATGACAAACAACTCCATGTGTAATACGACCAGGACAGACAACAACATGGGTTTTATGACAACGACAAACAACTCCATGTGTAATACGATCAGGACAGACAACTACATGGGTTTTATGACAATGACAAACAACTCCATGTGTAATCCGACCATTACAGACAACTCCATGGGTTTTATGACAATGACAAACAACTCCATGGGTTTTATGACAATGACAAACAACTCCATGTGTAATCCGACCATTACAGACAACTCCATGGGTTTTATGACAATGACAAACAACTCCATGTGTAATCCGACCATTACAGACAACTCCATGGGTTTTATGACAGAGACAAACAACTCCATGTGTAATACGACCAGGACAGACAACTCCATTGGTAATAAGACAAGGACAGACAATTCCATGGAATATACAAGGACAGACAACTCCATGTAATTTCCCTGGCAGACAACAATAGTTTAACATACAAAGTCAGACAACTTCACGGGTACCGGTATAACAGCAAGGACAGATAACTCTTAGGGTGTTACGACAAGGACAGACAACCCTATGGATAAAGAATGATAGATAACTCCATGGGTATTTCGACAAGGACAGACAACTCATTTGGTAAAATGATCAGGACAGACGACTATATTCATACAACTCTATTGATAATAGAACAGGTTAGACCATTCAATGGGTAACACGACTAGGACAGACACCTCTACGGATATTACGAAAAGGACAAACAACTCAGCATACAGATTGTGGTTTTTTAAACTTTTTTGCCGAATATGAGACAAGGTAGAATAAGGAGTTTCTGGAGTTCAAAAAAGGCATGTTCAGTTACTCATGAAGAAGTTAAAATCCTTGTTGTAATATAAAGTAAATAAACAAGTAATGGTAATCTTTTTATTAGATTGAATAAAGTGAGAGATACAAATTTGACAACCAAACCTAATAACAAACAACAAAAACAAAAACAAAATGGTACAAAACACAACATAGAAAACCATCGCTTGACCAACAGGATCCCTTCGCTCTATAACTGTGTCGCTGCTCCTTGACCAACAGGATCCCTTCGCTCTATAACTGTGTCGCTGCTCCACATTTAACAGCTGTTGTGTTGTTCATTGTTTTTATTCAAATTTAATTATTCATCAAATTGTAAGGCTCGTATGGTGACATAAAAATGATCTTTTGTATTAATTCAGTCACGGAACAACGGTTGCGGGTGTTATAGGTGCAACAAAAGAGAATAACTACTGTGCTGTTGGTGTTGCATACAATACAACACTAGTAGGTAAGAAAACATTAGATTTATTTTGACTATCATCTATCTAGTAGCAATAAGATACTTTCGTCCTGAATTTTACATTTGTCAGTTGCAATGGACGAATTGTACATAGTCTTAACCTGTGAAAGACATTAATGAACTAACAAATATTCATCATAAATGCCGTAATATCGTCTAATGATATTGGATAAGCCATTCATATAAAAGTAGATGTTTTCGTATCACACTCCGTGCAGTTTGATACGAGAAATATCTATATTTATGCCAGAAATAACGGTAGATAAAAGGTCATAACTATAAGATACAATTGGATTAAATAGTTTTTTTTCAAATATGATTTAAATATTGCACTATCTTGCATAATACTATGTTTTGGTAAAAGATGGTACAAAAAAATCCCAATGCACGAAAAGAGACACATTATGTACTCGGTCACACTTTTCACATTTCCCTCTGAATTTGTGACCCAGATAGCAATACTTTGTTGGGCCAACATTGGTGATTGGTTGGCACAGTTGGTAAATAGTTGGCGTTGGCAGCACAACAAGAAACCGACGTTGGCCCAACAAAACTCAGCCAACAGTTATTTTGACACTATTGGCCCCTTGTTGGCCCAACAAAACTCAGCCAACAGTTATTTTGACACTATCGGCCCATTGTTGGCCCAACAAAACTCAGCCAACAGTTATTTTGACACTATTGGCCCCTTGTTGGCCCAACGACTTTCCACCAACTGTCATTTTGGTGTTATTGGCCCAATGTTGGCCGCCTTAATTTGGCCCAACATTTTCTTACCAACTGTTATTTTTAAGTAGCTTGCCCAACGATATTGAACCAATTTTAATCGAACTTTATTTGATTGATTCTAGGTTATCGTAGAGAATATAGATTGTGTTTGAAGGGCATTGGGGACTTATTAAAAAATCAAAAAATCAAATAATAAAGTTAAGTCTTACCAAATAGGACCATTTACCGTCTGTGCCAAGAGCTAGAAAATTCTTAGTATTTTGAATAATTCAAAAGTCTTTAAAACAGTATTTATATAAAAAATCCATATCATTGATATTTCATGACAATATTGAAATATGAGCCAACATTGTGCCAACAATATGCCAACGTATAAAAGTTCTTATCTCCCTGTTTTATACCACAGACTTTAAAATTTGTTTTTAGATATTATTTCAAAGTGTGAACCAAAAAATGTGCTCTTCATTCTCTTTATCTAAATATTTTCAAATCTGTGTAGTCATTTAAAGGTATTTATCTTAATGACTGAATAATTCTATGCACAAACAAAAAATACTTAAAACCAGCCCAAAATAACAAATAAAATTTGAATATAGTTTCTGCTAGTTGATAAACTGATCAACTGAACTCAGCTGCTCATCTGACACGAGTGTAAGTTCACACTCTCCACATGACAACCGAGACTGACTTGCGAACATAATTTACATTATGTACTAGAGATAAATATTTTATGAAACATAACATGAAATGTATGATAAACATATTTGACAGCCTGAAGCTATCGTTGGCATACTGCTGTTTGACCAACATTGACACAACATAGTTTAAAACTAGACGACGTTGGTAGACTGTTGGCAAATAGTTAACATCGTTGGCAGATTGTTGGCGAATAGTTAGTTTTGTTGGCATACTGATGTTGGGCCAACAAAGACCCAACATGTTGGGCCAACTGAGGGCCGATGAGCAAAATGACGTTGGCCCAACATAGTTTTCCAACGTAGGCCCAACAATGTTGCCAACAGAATGCCAACATTGGCCCAACACATGTTTGCTATCTGGGGAGTTACCTGTGTTTGCGTTTATCCTCAAACAAATCATGAAATGAGCATAAACTTACTACTGTTGCCTTTATTTGTTCTCTACAAATGTAATTGTATTTAAACCATATAAGCTTATTCAAGAAAATAAAGTTTGCAGATCTTTGAGATTCTTAAAAAATTACCTACATAGCATCTTACAATCATTATATTGCGATGTATGGTCAGCCTCAAAATCAGGTACAACCCATCATGTTTTCTCAAAATGTCCTGAACCAAGTGAGAAATATAGCAGTCGTTATCTTATAGTTCGATCGATCGTTTCTATGTATATCGATTGTCGTTTGTGTTTTGTTGCACTTCAGTGTTTCTGTTGTTTCTTTGTTTTCCTGTTATAGTTGATGCACGTGTTTCCCTCCGTTTTAGATTATAACCCGGATTTGTTTTCTCTCAATCGATTTATGATTTTTGAACAGTGGTTTACTATTGTTGCCTTTATTAGTGAACATATTCTTAATTGTCGTGCAAGACGATATTTGACAACTCTCGATAAGTTATACTTCAAAATATTAAAACCTTTGATTTTAGATATTGAATAACAAATATTTCGAATGACGAACTATCGTATTACATTCTATGATTTAGCTCGGAACCTGACCCAATTAGACTACGTCATACTAGTACTAATACTTGTAAGCGTTTAACAATCAGACTACCAGTGACCAAGAACCCCAGGTTATCTATGATATGTTTACATTTAAACCGGTTCTAACCAGTTTGAGTTTGATTGATTAACCAGACGTTTATTTGTATCTCATATGTTTCCCATGCATATCGAATCATTGTACTCCACTTTTCCATTTAAAAACAAAATAGTTAAAGATATTGAATGAATATCAGGAAAACGTATCATAATTTATACTAGTTACATCTTTTCTGTTAAATTTGTTGGGTATGTACGTTCCTCGGGAAGGGTAACTAAGAAAAGCGTTCCTACGTACAATATTTAGTTTTATTTCTTCACTTTATCATAGCATGTGAAGAAGTAAACTGACTAATTTACTCATTCGTCTTATTAGGAAACTTTATCATGCTGATCTATTTTCAATTGTTCTCTCTATCTTCGTTTTTCTGTCTCGCTAAACACATAAAGCGTAAACATTGTCTACTTCTGTGTTGACATGAATTATCCTTGATATGGTCATAATTTAAAATTAACTGTTAACAAAACTTTGAATTTTTGAAATAGTAAAGTCTTTTCTACCTCAGGAATAGATTACCTTAGCTGTATTTGGCAACACTTTTAGGAATGTTTGGTCCTATGCTCTTCAACTTCGTACTTTATTTAACCTTTTAACTGTTTTTTTAATACGAGAGTCACTGAGGAGTCTCTTGTAGACAATAGGCGCTATAACAAAATTTCAATCCTGGTACATGTATCTATGATGAGTTTATTGACCTATAAGGATAAGAACTCTTATAAGCACTGAATCGCTAATTTAAGCCATGTTGACATATTGGAATATCTTATTTCCTTGATCATTTTTGTTATATCCTTTTCTTTCTACTTACCAAAGCTTTTGTCCGAAACACAAAAAGGGTCAAAACCGAAGTTATACATTTGTATGTACGCTTCAGTTGTTTTTTTCTGTACATTTCAATAAAAAAGAGGTCACTATTTGGAGTTTCTTTGTCCATCCAAAACTTAACTAGGCTGTTATGTGTTTTCAGCTTTGCACACCCGACTCAAATTTTAATCTGAAACAATAATCGATCAACACACCCTCATCATATAACTTTATCACCTATCACGACTTTGTGTAAATTCGCTGTTTCGAAATATAATGCATTCTGGGTTATATTTTCAAAAGCGTGAACCAAAACGTTGTTATTGGTCAAAAACGTTCTAAAAAATGGAATTTCATTTTTCATGTTGGTGTACGAACAATAATATTACCAATAGTCCTTTAGATTCTGAAAAGGCGAAATTGACATGTCGATACGATTTGTAATGCTTTTTATTTGCTATTTAATGTTAACCTACCTAGTGTTATATATCGTCTCTATATTTTTAATATATACCAGCTTTGATATGACTTTGAATTTTCACGCCTGTTTTTGTATTCTGAACAAAAAAATAATTATTTTGTAATAAAAAATCGTTTTCCATTACCTTGATATAGGAAGATGTGGTAGGAGTACCAATAAAACAATTCTCCATCCAAATAACAATTTATAAAAGTAAACCATTATATGTCAATGTACGGACTTCAACGCAGAGCCTTGGCTTACACCGAACAACAAGCTGTAAAGTGCCCCCAAATTACTAGTGTTAAAATATTCAAACGAGAAAACCGACGGTCTAATCTATATAAAAAATAACGAGAAATGAGAAATACGTATAAATTACATAAATAAATGACAACTACTGTACATCAGATTCCTGACTTAGGACAGGTGAAAACATGTGTACGTTTAAATGGTACCAAACCTTCTCCCTTTTTGTGAAACAATAGTATAACATCACAATGTAGAAATACACACGATAAAATATCAATTGAAAGGTTTAACTTAATCAAAAAACGTAAATTAACACACTATTAACTAAAATTGAGAATGGAAATGGGGAATGCGTCAAAGAGACAACAACCCGACCACAGAGCAAACAACAGCAGAAGGTCACCAAAAGGTCTTCAATGCAGCGAGAAATTTCCGCACTCGGAACAACAACAACACGTCTAATTTTACTGTATATATAAATTTACAAATTTAGGTTTTACCTATATTTTTTAGCTATTGGATTATTAGGCTCGATTACTCCTGTTCCCATATCAGATTCGCAACTTGCCAGATCATTATCACATATGTATGATACAATTGACATTTACTGTAATAGTTATGGCCCAATAGGACATTATAATTACTCAGTATTAACACCAATGCGTCGAGCAGCATTTGAAAACTCGGCAAGATATGTAAGTTTATGAATACTTTTACCATCATTTTCTACATTTAAAAATGCCTGTACCAAGTAAGGAATATGACAGTTCTTGTCCATTCGTTTTTGATGTGTTTTGTCATTTGATTTTGCCATGCGATTATGGACTTTCCGATTAGATTTTCCTCTGAGTTCAGTATTTTTGTGATTTTACCTTGTATTACAAACGTTAGAATAAAAAAGAGAGTTAAAAAGAAAGATTACTTAATCAATCATTGTAAAATGTTTGATAATGTCGTATTCTAGAACACTTGTAACGCAATTTATGGCAAAGTCAGTGGCTTTAAATTTTAAAGAGAGAGAGAGAGAGAGAGAGAGAGAGAGAATACTTGTAACACAATTTATGGTAAAGTCAGTGGTTTTAAATTTTAAACTGAGAGAGAGAGAGAGAGAGAGAGAGAGAGAGAGAGAGAGAGAGAGAGAGAGTACATTGGCATGAAAAACTTGACTATAAACGTGCACATTTACTGTATCCCTATACTGTCTGTTTATGCATATTTGGATATTTTAATGAATAAAACGGGACTTTCGTTGATGAATATGTTTTGTGTGATTTCAGGGAAGACAAGGGAAAGGTAATATACACGTTTTTTCAGCCGGAAATGGTGGCGGAATTGCAACACCAAATACAAAGTCCGCTCATACCATCATTTATACTATCGGTATACAAAGCGTTGGATACGACTATGTTACTCGGTATGGAGAAATAGGATCATCTATAATGGCCAGTGCTTATGGAGGAAGCGCTTTTGACAGACTTCTGGTAAATACAAACAAGGCAGCAAAAAACAGTGGTAAAACTTTGTTCAAATTGGAAATTATATATAGAAATAATATAAACGTGTAAAAACACCTTGGCTATGCTACGGTTGTCGGTGGTGTTTTGCTCCATAGTCAGAATAAGCCATCCCGTCTATTGTCTCACATTATAGTTATTCTAATAAATTATGTAGACTGATAATAGATATAGGAAGATTGATAACCCTCGTTTTAATAACTTGAGTTACAAGCTGATCGTTTTATGGCTGTATTCGTTAATGTTAAAAACTCTGTCTTTCAAGGAGCTGTAGTAGTTTAGTGTTATAAATAATTAAACCTTATATTTCTTTGTTCAATCTTCAATAATACAATGACTTTTTTATATAAAATGCTGATACGATTTGCTATCAGTCCGGTCTTTGATGTCTTCATGTTGTTTTGATTTTTATTGTGTGTTTTTTGGTGGACTGTTTTTTTCGTAATATTGTTTGGATTTATAAATATTTTGATTTGAGCGTCACTGATGAGTCTTATGTAGACGAAACGCGCGTCTGGCGTACTAAATTAGAATCCTGGTACCTTTGATAACTATATATGATTTTGCAAAAATGTTTTCGCCTTTAAGTTTGTATTTTCCTTTGATATCTTTCTCCTATATTTAACGTGTTATATCTATAATGCATTTAACCTGAAATTTCGCCTCACTTTGATAGCTTCCATCTCTGTTTGACGTGTTATAATCATAATAAATGTGAGAATAGAAATGGGGAATGTGTCACATAGCAAACAACCCGACCATAGACCAGACAACAGCAGAATGTATTTAAATTGAAATTTCTTGAAGTACAGGTGCATATATTAACTATACATGTTTTCGAAGTTTCAAAATAGCTCTTTAAAATCTATTAACGGGGATTTTTAGAAGTATTATTATAAAATATGTTATTGCTCACAAAAGAGTGGCGAAATACAATAAATTTCAAACTTAAAACTCGAAAACAAACAACCAATGCCATGGCAGAATCGAAAAACGATCAAGAGACAAACAACAGTATACAAAACACATCATAGAAAACGGAAGACTGATTAACATGAACCACACCAAAATTGAGGGTTATATCAAATTAATGACTCTACCTATTCAATCTAATTTGGAAATGCGGCACACGATACAGAACAGGAATAGTAGTAATAGTTTTACATTCTCACTGATCAGATGATCATACAACTTAAGGCACGCCCATCCATGTAAATATCTATTTTAATTTTTATTTCAACGATTTGTATTTTTAACCTTTACAGACATCAACTACTATTAATTCGGGTTGTAGAGATGGTTTACAAGGTACCTCTTATGCCGCTCCGATTGCAGTTGGAATCATCGCACTGGCATTAGAGGCAAAGTAAGTTTCAGTAAAGTATAAAAAATATCGAAAAAAATAAACAAGATGTGACAAGGGTGGTGCTCTGTAATAGTTGCATGATGATTTGAATACTGAAATTCGCACATCTGAAAATATAAAACTAAAAAATTCTTTCATTTCAGCTGTACACATATCTCATTTTTATGTTAAAGTTCGGACATTTGCTTTTATTTATTTGTGTTTTGTGAAAAGGAAGAAGAAAAAAACTTAGGCCCTAGTCTTAATAGTCTCTTCGACGAGTTTTTGTTTTTAAATTTGACCGGTTGGAAAAGTCCAAAGCCTGCTTTATGAATGGTGATGTTTGAGAAAGAGGTACTTAAATTGTGTAACCAACATGTCCCACAGTTTTCTGTCTTTTCTTTTAATAGTTCTTGTCACTTCACAGAAACATTTAAATGGTACACCTGCTATAAAATTGTTGTTTTAGGATTATTCTTTTCATTTTTCAATACTTTGTGAATTATCAACATTATTTACAAAATAGATATTTATTTTTAGTTATCAATTCCACCTGCATTTCTTATTCATATATATTGAAAGGTTGCACACCTTTAAGTTTACACCTGCAGTTAATGAAAATTTTCAGGCAATTTTCCTTTCCCTTTTCAACCGTTTTTTTTACACAATTTAAAAAAAAAAATAGACAAAAAAGATGATTACAATTTTGTGACATTAATTTTGACCATAGTTTTCTAACCGGTTGCTTGCAATTTATGTCCCTTTGGTATCTTTCGACCCTCTTGTATCATACAGATTGTTTAAATGTTGAAGATGTGCAATCTTTTTTAAAAAAAATAATTATTTTTCACTTTTTCTATATTTTAAAAGTGATTTTTAGAGAAAGGTAACAATTTTTTTTCAAACCAATGACTTTGAAATATAATTTTTAAAAGAATTCTCGAGAGTCCTGTAAGAATATACAAATGCATTTTAAGACCAAAGTTGAGGTTTTCGCATAGACTCAAAACTGAGCAAGACTTGATGTTACGACAGGGTTATCGTCTTCTGATATATACAGAATAGAAGGAAATGTGATATGATTACTAATGACCAAATGACATCGATATAAACAACCATGAGTCATTATATGGACCAGAAAATATGGTAATTACATTCTGTATGACAAGCTGTTTCAAACGAACACATTAATTGAGCAAATTTAACCAAACGGACTAATTTAGGCACATTTGTACAAACCATCAAACTAGGAACAAATATGATATACACTTACATACGATAGTACTAAAAGAGGGACGAAAGATACCAGGGGGACAGTCAAACTCATAAATCTAAAATAAACTGACAACGACATGGCTAAAAATGAAAAAGACAAACAGACAAACAATAGTACACATGACAAAACATAGAAAACTACAGAATAAGCGACACGAACCCCACCAAAAACTAGAGGTGATCGCAGGTGCTCCGGAAGGGTAAGCATATCCTGCTCCACATGTAGGAGGTTTTTTGAAGCATGTTTACTTGTAATATCTTTGCACCTGCGATCATCCCTAGTTTTTGCAGGGTTCGTGTTGCTTATTCTTTAGTTTTCTATGTTTTGTCATGTGTACTTTTGTTTGTCTCTTTGTCTTCTTTCATTTTTAGCCAGACGTTGTCAGTTAATTTTTTGATTTATGAGTTTGACAGTCCCTCTGGTATCTTTCGTCCTTCTTTTATAGCAATGACCTTACCTGGAGAGATGTCCAGCATTTAATAGTTAGAACGTCTAAACGATATGGATTCAGGGATAGATTTGAAGTTCAGAACAGATGGCAGCGTACTGGAGCAGGCTTATGGGGTTTGTAGATCTTATAACATAATCATTACTATTTATATGCTTCCCTCGATTTTGGTTTGTGAACAGGATTTGTTTTCACTAAATAGATTTGTGACTATTGAATAGCAGTCTACAACTGTTGTCTTTATTTGTGGTATTATCATGTCATGCAGTTGAATTCAATCAAAAACATATGATGGTATAATCAATTACATATAATGGTAAAATCAATTACATGTAATTGTATAATCAGTTATATAAAATGGTATAATCAGTGAAGTTTTATAGTACAATCATACTCAATTACATATAATGATATAATCAGTCAAGATTTATAGTAAAATCAGTAATATGTTATAGTATAATCAGTCAAATGTCATGATATAATTAATCATATGTAATGATATCATTAATTAATGTAATTGTATAATCAATCACATGTAATTGTATAATCAATCACATGTAATGGTATAATAAATCACATGTAATGGTATAATTAATCACATGTAATGGTATAATCTATCACATGGAATTGTTTAAGCAGTTATATGTAATTGTATAGTTAGTCAAACGTAATGGTACAACCAGTTACATGTTATTGTTTAAAGATTCAAATGTTATGGTACAATCATGCAAATGTAAGGATGTAATTGGTCAAATGTAATAGTATACCAAATGGTATAAGATGTCAAGTGAAATGTATAAACTATAAAATTGGACTAATAGATCGACGCAAAGCACAACTAACAAATATATATTGTTTAAACACAAAGTAAAGATATAAGAGAGGGACAGTCAAACTCATTAATTGAATAAAAACTGACAACACTATGGCTAAAAATGAAAAAGACAAACAGACAAACAATAGTACACATGACACAACATAGAAAATCAAAGAATAAACAATATGAACTCCACAAAAACTGGGGATGATCTCATGTGCTCCGGAAGGGTAAGCAAATCCTGCTCCACATTTGTTACACATCGTGTTGCTTATGTGATAAGAAATCCGGTAATTAGTCTAAGTCGGTAGGTCACGTTCATGAGATTCGCAATTAATGAAAAAAGGCTCGGCTACAAGAGACTCATCGGGGATGCTTCAGACAAACAAGTTAAAAGATCGAATCAAGAAAGAAGTTAAAGAGTTGTAAGGTTTTTCGTTAAGACCGAAAAAGAGTCGACTACTCGTCTCGGGAGTGTTAAGGTAATATAAAAAAGAAGATGTGGTATGATTGCCAATGAGACAACTATCCACAAAAGACCAAAATGACACAGACATTAACAACTATAGGTCACCGTACAGCCTTCAACAATGAGCAAAGCCCATACCGCATAGTCAGCTATAATAGGCCCCGGTAAGACAATGTTAAACAATTCAAACGAGAAAACTAACGGCCTTATTTATGTAAAAAAACGTGAAGTGTTTCATTGTTCTTTAGTATTTCTGAAGATAAATAAATACCGATTATCTAGTTTCCTGTATAATGATAACTGTCAGCTGCATGTCACCTTGCAATGTCGTTTGTCAAGGGAGAACAGTATACTAGTTCACAAAAAAGGAAAAAGGAGCACGTGTAAGACATGTGATATGTTAATCACGACTCCTGATTTCATCAGTAACTTAACAGGAAAAACGTATTATACTAAATCATTCGAACCTCTGGACTGTTCCACGGACAATGTAGTGTATGGATTAAAAATTCAGATACTAGTTCAAACAGGCCTCGTGTTTGTGTTGAAATTCAAATACGTCCCTTCCAATATTTTTTCTTTAGTTCCCCTGTTTTTTTCTGTTACAATGGTTGCATCAATATGAGATCAAAAGTTAAAATCCATCTCTTCAATCAGTTCATCACAGAATGGGATTCGGTTTGATGAATGCTGCGGACATGGTCAAGAAGGCAATAGGGTGGAAAACTGTACCAGAACAACTTACTTGGCAATCACAAGTCAGCAGCCCAAACATGTAAGTAAAAGTGTAAGGAGTTAAAACTTAGCGTCTTGCAAAACTGTAAAAGTTTCAGGAGTTAAAACTGAGCGTCGAGTAAATATTAGAATGTACTCACTAATTGTTGATAAATTGAATATAAAAGGTGTGTACCAGTTCCATAGTTTTTTTACTCTAATGTTGGAACGTATGTTAGATTACACTGTGTGGACTTGAAGAGCAACTCGGTGTGCTCTTTTGTTAAATTAAATTGAAAAAAAACGACACGTGAAAAAAGAAAAGATAACCTTTTAAGAGATAGAACAGAGCAACGGAACACATTCCTACTACTGATAAAGTGAGGTATAATTTGTCAGAGGGAATCTGTCGGCCGCTTCTAACTCGGTCAGCCATTCTTGTGATTCACGAATGATGTTATTCTCTTACACATTTGTTTATTTAAAGTCCAACAATGATAAAACAAGGTTTAGTCATGATTAAAATGTTTGTGGCAGTTTTTCGTAATTTTAACGGAATTTGATGCGCCTGTCATACAAGTGAGAGGTCTAGCTAGCTTTAAAACTAGGTTTAATTCACTATTTTTTACAAATGAAAATGCCCGTACCAAGTCAGGAATATGACAGTTGTTTTCATTTCGTTTTATGTGTTTGGGCTTTTGATTTTGCCATTTGATTAGGAAAAATGAATTTTCCTCGGAGGTTAGTATTTTTGTAATTTTATTATTTGTAACTGATCTTAGACAGACCAAAAATTGCATGTGATGCAAATCATACTGAATCTTTCTCACGCAGCAGTAAACAATATAAAACAAAAGTTAAACTGGATCTCTGATTTTTAACCATATTTGTTTTAAGCTTTGTGCATATGTGTATCAATCAGTATCAACAAATGATTTGGTTTCCAACACAATGATGTCAGTTACCAAGTGCTGGCTTCTGGGCTCATGACAACGTCGTTACGTGTTGGTTTTTTTTGCGTTCCAAATACATTGTTTTGCGTAATTGTGGATTAATGAAATTGTTACGGCGAAAAAATACTTGTAATGATTTTTTTTAATTGATTTGAAAATTACTAAATTTTAAGTTATAAATTGTTCCTCTTCTTGTAGGATTTTACAGGAAAGATCAAAAGCCAGAAGTAGAATTTATGTCTCCCGTTACGATTGTCCAATCCGTTATTTAGAACATGTAATGGCTACAGTGAGTTTTGATTTCTCATGCTGTAGGGGAGCAGTTGAGGTGTACCTGATTTCTCCCAGTGGGACAAAAGTAGTTCTACTTCCTCAACGGATCGCCGATGCATTAGTCACTGCCACTATCTCAGACACCTTTACTTGGACTTATAAAGTTGTTCATTTATGGGGAGAAAATCCTATAGGACAGTGGAAAGTTTTATTAAAACTAAACAGCATGATAGCTAGGGGTATGTATCATTCAATTATTGAAACAAATACTTGAGACGATATCAGCATTTTGAATTTCAAATATAATAATAATGTTAGGAAGAGGCGAATAAAATCATCATAGCTATAGTCTATCAGTGTTTAAATTGTGTATGCTTGGCTCATGTTTCGTCATAAAAATATCATCACGCTTTAACCAAAGAAGTTTAAAAGGCCAAAATACAGTACGAAGTTAAGAGCATTATTGACCCTCAAATGGAAGTCTCTTAACGATAGTTGTCCTATTACCACACATGACCCTCAAATGAAGATCACTTGGTGATACTTTTCCTAATACCACACATGACCCTCAAATGAAGGTCCCTTAATGATAGTTGTCCTATTACCACACTTGCTACAGCATTGTATTTGGAAACAAAACTAGGAAATTGCATGAACTTCAAACTGACCGACATTAAGTAACGCGGACAGGGTAAGAGTCTTGTTATATGCATTTATCACCTACCATGCTTAATCACAATTAACAATCCGCATATGATTATGCTGATTATGATATAAGCCCGCGAAGTCGTATCATCACTGAATCGAAACACAAGCAATGCGTATTGTCTTTCCAATTTATAAGTCATTTGGTTTATGAGACACTGCTTTTGACAGTTGATTCTCAAACTCGGATGATCATTTCACCTTTTTGTATTTTGAAAAATCATGGAGTTTAAAAGATAACACAGTTAACAATGTTTACACCCGGATTCGTAGACCTTTGGAACTCTTGGTTGAAGAGAAATACGATGTACGCCATGAGTTGAGGTTTTTAAGAGGGGAATAGATTACCTTAGCTGTATTTTGCAAAAACTTATAAGGGAATTTTTGGTCCTCAGTGCTCTTCAACTTCGCACTTTATTTGGCCTTTTAAACTTTTTTTATTCAAGCGTACTGATGAGTCTTTGGTAGACGAAACGCGCGTCTGGCGCAATTACTAAACTTTAATTATGGTTGCTATGGTGAGTTTATGAAGGTCTTTCCTCTACGAGAGGAAAAACCTTATTGTTTTTTTTCTAATTTTTCTTTTTTTTTTATATATGTGTTAAAAAGTCGTTCATATTAAAGTCGATGGTAAGCATTTTTTATTATTACAGGAACAAAGAGTTAATCAAAACCCGAAGAAAACGGACTTTCAAAATTTAAGTTTTTAGCTCACCTGGCCCGAAGGGCCAAGTCAGCTTTTCCCATAACTTTGCGTCCGTCGTCCGGCGTCCGTCGTCGTTGTTAACTTTTACAAAAATCTTCTCCTCTGAAACTGCTGGGCCAAATTAAACCAAGCTTGTCCACAATCATCATTGGGGTATCTAGTTTAAAAAATGTGTGGTGCGACCCGGCCAACCAACCAAGATGGCCGCCATGGCTAAAAATAGAACATAGGGGTAAAATTCAGTTTTTGGCTTATAACTCAAAAACCAAAGCATTCAGAGCAAATCTGACATGGGGGTAAAATTGTTTATCAGGTCAAGATCTATCTGCCCTATAATTTTCAGATGAATCCGACAACCTGTTGTTGGGTTGCTGCCCTTGAATTGGTAATTTTAGGGAATTTTTGCTGTTTTTGGTTATTATCTTGAATATTATTATAGATAGAGATAAACTGTAAACAGCAATAATGTTCAGCAAAGTAAGATTTACAAATAAGTCAACATGACTGAAATAGTCAGTTGACCCCTTTAGGAGTTATTGCCCTTTATAGTCAATTTTTAACCATTTTTCGTATATCTTAGTAATCTTTTACAAAAATCTTCTTCTCTGAAACTACTGGGCCAAAATAAAGCAAACTTGGCCACAATCATCATTGGGATAATTAGTTTTAAAAATGTGTGGCGTGACCCGGCCAACCAACCAAGATGGCCGCCACGGCTAAAAATAGAACATATGGGGTAAAATTCAGTTTTTGGCATACAACTCAAAAACCAAAGCATTTAAAGTAAATTTGACATGAAGTAAAATTGTTTATAAGGTCAAGATCTATCTGCCCTGAAATTTTCAGATGAATCGGACAACCTGTTGTTGGGTTGCTGCCCCTGAATTGGTAATTTTAAGGAAATTTTGCTGTTTTTGGTTATTATCTTGAATATAATTATAGATAGAGATAAACTGTAAACAGCAATAATGTTCAGAAAAGTAAGATTTACAAATAAGTCAACATGACTGAAATAGTCAGTTGACCCCTTTAGGAGTTATTGCCCTTTATAGTCAATTTTTAACCATTTTTCGTAAATCTTAGTTATCTTTTACAAAAATCTTCAGTAAAGTAAGATGTACAAACACATCACCATCACCAAAACACAATTTTGTCATGAATCCATCTGCCTCCTTTGTTTAATATTCACATAGACCAAGATGAGCGACACAGGCTCTTTAGAGCCTCTAGTTAGTATAATTTATTCATCAATATTTATAGATTTAACATCGTTGGTCATCTGAACAAGATTGATTTCTCGCTTGAGACGGCACGGCGAAAGTTTGAAAAGCAATCGAGTTGAGATGACCAATGATAATCTGTTTATCGCTATTTAACCTATGGCGGCGTTGTTAGTTTCATTGACAACCGCAGCACCGGTATAGTTTTTATTATGGTAAATTAATAAAGTAGGTTCCCCAAAACCGACAAAACCAAATGGTCACATACCTGGTAAAATCCCGCCTTTTCCCCCGCCATATTCGACGGAAATTATGTGGTAAACGTTTAGGATTTCTTTTGATGCCAGTGATGCTTTGAACAAAGAAACACCAATCAATCTCATGATACAGCAAAAAGTAAAAGAACAATGTTTTTATTAAAAGAGGGACGAAAGATACCAGAGGAACAGTCAAACTCATAAATCGAAAATAAACTAACAACGACATGGCTGAAAATAAAAAGACAAACAGACAAACAATAGTACACATGATACAACATAAAAAAACTAAAGAATGAGCAACACAAACCCCACCAAAAACTAGGAGTGCTCTCAGGTGCTCCAGCAGGGCGGAAGGGTAAGCAGATTCTGCTTCACATGTGGAACCATTAAATTATCAGCTTACGAGAATTGAAACCTTTGTCTTTTCCAGTGGAACTAAAGGAATGGTATCTTACTTTCTATGGAACCTCGTCAAATCCAATGAGTGATAACAACTTGTCTATCAAGGTAAAACTATCTTACTCTCTATGGAACCTCATCAAATCCAATGAGAGGATAAAAACCTGTCTATCAAGGTAAAACTATCTTACTCTCTATGGAACCTCATCAATTCCAATGAGAGGATGAAAACTTGTCTATCAAGGTAAAACTATCTTACTCTCTGTGGAACCTCATCAAATCCAATGAGAAGATGAACACTTGTCTATCAAGGTGAAACTATCTTACTCTTATATGGAACCTCATCAATTCCAATGAGAGGATGAAAACTTGTCTATCAAGGTAAAACTATCTTACTCTCTATGGAGATCATCAAATCAAATAAAAGGATAAAAACTTTCTAACTCTTTATGGAACAGCACGGAATCCAAGGTAAAACTTTTTTACGCTCTATGGCATATCACCAAATCAAATGAATGGATAAAAACCTGTCTGTCGACAGTATAATTATCTTATTCGAGAAGAAACATCATTAGATCCAATGAAAGGATAAAAACCTGTCTATCTAAGTAAAATATCATTGCATGTATAAGTTTTCTTTCAATGTACCTTATAATAATATCATATGTGTAGACATAGTAAAAGAGGGACGAAAGATATCAGAGGGACAGTCAAACTCATAAATCGAAAATAAACTGACAACGCCATGGCTAAAAATTAAAAAAAAAAAGACAAACAGACAAACAATAGTACACAATATAGAAAACTAAAGAATAAGCAACACAAACCCCACCAAAAACTAGGGGTGATATCAGGTGCTCCGAAAGGGTAGGCAGATCCTGCTTCATATGTGGCACCCGTCGTGTTGCTAATGTGATAACAAATCCGGTAAATAGTTTAATTCGGTAGGTCACATTCATGAAAGGGAGGGGATTGCAGTTACGACTTTAGGAACATATCTGATATCATTTGGGAAACGAATATTCCATAACGGTCAACCAACTTGTGATGGCGTCCGTAATATTCACGAAGGGATGATTTCAACTTCACCATTTGGAACTCTTGGTTTAAAAGCTTCCTGGTGAGCAGAGGCAATCATGATAGGAAATGCAATCACGGGAATATCGTATCATTTGGGAGATATATAAAAGTATGCTTCAAAGATATTTATTCTTGTTTATATATCAAGACAATCTAAGGACTCTAGGGACATTGCCACGTCAGGTGGGTAGAATTCTCTCAGACATGTTAGTGTTGCAAATCATATGACAATTACATTGATGATGCAATATACCTGAAGGTTTGAAGAATAATGGACAGTAATATATAAAAAAAAACTTTTAATAAGTTGGATTCGAATTGTGAGTCATACAATTATAGAAAGGGTAACACCAAGATTTTTCGACACGACGTTTTCGGTTTCTCTTCAAATTACGAGTTTTGAAGGTATCTTGGAATCTGCTGCCTCTTTTTTATATTGTCTACAAACCTAATAACCTCGGTTCACTGACTGGAATTGTGTCAGTGCATTTTTAATATAGTTTTTATATTCTCAAATTTTAATTTAATGTATCTGCCGACTCATAATAGAAATAAAAATAGATGCTACAATTACCTCTCTCTTTTTGTCGAGCCTTTGACTTAAGTCGAAAAAGCGAGACAAAGCGATCCTACATTCCGTCGTCGTCGGTGTCGTTGTCGTCGGTGTTGTTGGCGGCGTCCACAAATATTCACTCTGTGGTTAAAGATTTTGAAATTTTAATAACTTTCTTAAATTTTACTGGATTTCTACCAAACTTGTACAGAAGCTTGTTTATGATCATAAGATAGTATCCAGAAGTAAATTTTGTAAAAACAAAATTCCATTTTTTCTGTTTTTTACTTATAAATGGACTTAGGTTTTCTGCCGGGAAATATTACATTCACTCTGCGGTTAAAGTTTTTAAAATTTTAAGAACTTTCTTAAACTATCCTGGGTTGGTACCAAACTTGGACAGAAGCTTGTTTATGATCATAAGATAGTATCCAGAAGTAAATTTTGTAAAAAAATAAATCTATTTTTTCTGTTTTTTACTTATAAATGGACTTAGTTTTTCTGCCGGGAAATATTACATTTAATAACTTTCTTAAAGTATCCTGGGTTGGTACCAAACTTGGACAGAAGCTTGTTTATGATCACAAGATAGAATCCAGAAGTAAATTTTGTAAAAAAATAAATCTTTTTTTTCTGTTTTTTTACTAATAAATGGACTTAGTTTTTCTGCCGGGAAATACTACTCTGTGGTTAAAGTTTTTAAAATTTTAATAACTTTCTTAAACTATCCTGGGTTGGTACCAAACTTAGACAGAAGCTTGTTTATGATCATAAGATAGTATCCAGAAGTAAATTTTGTAAAAAAATAAAATTTCCGTGTTTTACTTTTAAATGGACTTAGATTAAGCTTTTTGAAATTTTAATAACTTTCTTATACTATTTTGGATTTGTACCAAACTTGAACAGAAGCTTGTTTATGATCAAAAACTAGTATCTAGAAGGAAAGTTTGTAAAACAATAAATCATTTTTTTTTGTATTTTACTTTTAAATAAACTTAGATTTTCTGCAAGGAAACAACACATTCACTCTGTGTTTTAACTTTTTAAAATTTTAATAACTTTCTTATACTATTTTCTATTTGTACCAAACTTGGGCAGAAGCTTGTTTATGATCAAAAGCTAGTATCTAGAAGGAAATTTTGTTTTCTTCTAAACATTTATTAGATTCATAAATTATCCTGGATTTTTACCAAACTTGGACAGAAGCTTCTTACAATCAAAAGATAGTATCAACAGGAATATTTTATTGATTTATTTCCTCATTTTTGTTGAGCCTGTGATTAACAGAAAGAGTAGGCGAGACACTGGGTTCCGTGGAACCCTTACAAATGTTTTCATTAATCGGACACAAGATCATGATCTCAATATATAAGACTGAATCGTATTGTATTGCGGAGTGTCATTGGTCTTTTATTTTTTTCAGTTCTTGTCGCAATGAGTTTGAATGTCCCATTTGTACCTTTGCATCTCTTCTAAGAATTTAAAGACATTTTGTTTTAATTGATTAGAAATTAAAATCAGCTCGTCGTTTGGCATTGTCTCAAATCAGTACTGTCAATTTGAAGTCCAGCATATCATTCTGAAGTGAGTGTCATATAATTGGATTATGCATACCTTAATTTCTTCTTTATTTCATTTCAGGCAGTATATTAGTCAACTTAATTTCACAGTATGCCAATCGTTCAAAGATTAGACATTACTTTAATATTCATATAAAAACAAACATTTGTCATATGATTTCCAGATTAATAAAATGTTGTTGTTTATTTCGTATGACATGTATGCAATTGACAACTTTGAGGGGTAATATAATTTTTTGCGTTTGAAGCACCACATTTTGTAAAAATAAATATGTAAGAAAAACCTGTTTTTCTGCAATTGGTTTCTGAAATTATGTTGATGTCTTGGCGAACAATATTTGAAATAAGACTTGTCCACGTACAATGAATATTACTAAGCTTAATTGTCTTAGTGTGGTGTGAATTTTCATCGATTACTAGTATATATTTGTCATTTTTGTGCTCTTGTGGATATTTGTCAAATAGATAATCATACCAAATCTTTTGTTTTCCTAAAACTTCAAAAGTAAATAACGGATACGAAAAAAAATAGGGTAGGAATGAGATAGCAACATCTTACAAAATATTACAATTGTTTTGTCACAGTTCCTGATCTTGTGTGACACCAAATTAGTTCATCATCCCATCTCTAATTTTCACAGCTTTCTTAATATTTTACATTAAGTTAAACATTGTCATAAAGCGCGAAGTTTGGCTAGCTACAAAACCAGGTTCAATCTACCACTTTTTCTTACAATGTCCTGTAGCAAGTTGGGAATATGGCAGTCGTTATCTAATATATCGTTTCTATGAAAGAGGGGCGAGAGATACCAGAGCTACAGACAAAATCATAGATCGAAAATAAACTGAAAACGCCATGGCTTAAAATGAAAAAGACAAATAATAGTACACATGGCACAAGATAGAAAAATAAAGACTAAGCAACACAAACCCCACCAAAAGCTGGGGATAACCTCAGGTGCTCCGGAAGGGTAAGCAGATCCTGCTCCACATGTGGCACCCGTCGTGTTGTGCATGTTATTACAAACCCGGTAAATAGTCTAATTTGGTAGGTCAAATTTTTGCAAAAGAAAGGGAATGGTAGATACGATGTAAGGAACATATCCGATATGATCTGTGAAACGGTTATTCCATAACGGTCAACCAACTCGTGATGCCGTCTGTAAACTTTACGAATATTTATTTCAACTTCACCAATTGGAACTCTTGGTTTAATAGCTTCCTTGTGAGCAGCAACCCTCTATCAAGGGAATCATGATAGGAAATACAAGCACGGGAATATCGTATCAATTGGGAGATACATACTCAATATGCAGGCGCTGCTGGAATGTTGCTACTTAGAAATAGAAAGTTCACAATTGGGAAGCTGAAATCGTCTCTTTTGTCGTAATGTTTTGTTTTCAACGTGACTGTTATATTGTCGTTTGTTTTTTGTTGCACTTCAGTGTTTCTGTTGTTTCGTTGTTTTCCTGTTATAGATGATGTGTTTTCCTCGATTTTTGTTTGTAACCCGGATTTATTTTCCTTTTAATCGATTAATGACTTTTGAACAGCGGTATACTAGTTGCCTTTTTGAACCTTATTACGATTCCCTGTTTACATATACATTACGTTAAGAGATTTTCAGTACTATAATTGTTTAGCTAGATTTAATATCTTATTTTAGTGTAATAAATAAAAGAGAGAAATGTCAAATAATCTCGTACAACCATTTCTTAATAATATTGGATCCTGTAGACCGCCCTATAGTATATTCATGAAAAACAATCAACAGGGGATCTTAAATAACGTCATATAGTAGATATATAATAATAAGTCGGGAGAAATTATCTTGATTTGCCTGTAGATTTTAACTTGGTTACATTTTAGGTATGATTCTTTTCTGATGCTATTCCAGAAATGTATTGTCTAAAAACAGGTCCAAAAATGTTCCACTAGCTAGTCGTAGCCACCTTCTAATTCCATTTTGCTCGCTTAAGACTTTTTCTAACTTTTCACTAATTGTTTTAGTGCTATGAGTAACACATCATGTGTCACTTGTGAAGCAGGATATGCTAAACCTACTGGAGCACCCGAGACTATGCCGGTATTTTTGTGGTTTGGTTGGTGTAGTTATGTTTTTAACATTTTTTTATGATTTGTTAACTGCTGTTTAGTTGACTCTTAATGTATTTGTCCCTGACGCATTCACAACTATTCAATGAATATTTTTTTGTCGTAATCAAATTTTGTAGATGTAATCTCATTAGCATTAGCTTGTTCTTTTTACTGTTGATTTATTTACTGCATATTTTATCAATCAACTATACACAGCTACTTTTGCATAGGTACTATTTCTGTACTAAAAATATGTAGTACTGGAAATTTACTTTTAATATTCAGTACTATTTTGTTACTCTAAAATTTTTGTAATATTTAGGTACCTGTATTTTACAGTACTTTATTTGTACTTGAAATTTAGGTACTACAGATGTTTGGTTACTACAGTTACATTTTCAGCATTTTGAAAGTTTTTCTATTTCAAATCTCTTAAAGTTATGATTTTCAAACATGGAATATTGTATTATTTCTGTACCAAAATATTAAGTACAAATCAAGTACTTTAAAATACAAGTACCTAAATATTACCATAGTTTTAAAGTAAAGAAATAGTACTAAATATTAAAAGTAAATTTCCAGTACTACATTGTTTTAGTACAGAAATAGTAACTATGCAAAAGTAGCTGTGTATATTATTGAATTAGTTTGCATTATTATGCAAGAATTGTCTGATATTTCAATCAGTGGTTAGGTGCTGCAATATGTTTTCATATACTTCGACTGTATGCAAATAATGTAATAGCAGGAGTTTTCCCCTTTTGTCAACATCAAGGATTTAATAGATATGAAACTAAGGATTTGTATAGTAACATTTGATCATTATGGACTTTAATACTTACAAAACGTTTATTTAGATATTTAGGTGATGCAAAAATCCGCCATCAATGAAGGCACGCTGAGTCCCTTCGAAATGCACAATAGATTCACACAAAATATCGCACTGCATAACACATTATAATACAGTCTATGCAAAGGTCTACGAGATTTCAATCCTAACTACATGTATACAAATCATTGGTGTAACTAGGAACATATATACAGTTCCCGAATGAAACCACTTGTGAAAAATTATTGGTAGTATCCACACATTCCATCATAAATCAACCAAATTAAAATTGTTTCACTGATAACTAGATCTTACAAGAAGTTTGATTCTGAAATTTTATCATTTGAATTTTTATTCTAATAAATGTCTTTACTAATACAAATTGTGACTTGGATGGAGAGTTGTCTCATTTGCACTCATACCACATCTTCTTATATATATAATTAGTCATATATAAGAAATTCAACCTGTTTGTTTTCTTATATGGCATAACTCCAACTCATTGGAAATACAATTAACAAGCAAAAAAGAACACATTTTTCACATGATCAAAATAAATATTTATTCAAACATGAAAAACCTTCATATTTCTCTATAATTAACATGATCTACACTGTTAGTTGGCAGTGAATAAATTTACATACATAATGTATGTACAAACTTCTAAACTTGAGCTTTAATTTACCAATCATTTATATACATACAGCACCTAAAGAAAAATACCTATAAACCATGGTCACATGGTAACAAAATGGATTTCTCTATGATGTAAATGAAAAATAAATAAATATATAAATAATCCTATTCAATGCGTAAGTGAGTGACACTTTACAGATGGCCAAAACCAAAAAGTTATATTCAGTTTATTTTTGATTTATTTGAATTCAAGGTCAGATTGAAGTAATATGCTATATGATAACCTTGATTGACCGGCATTGGAATGTTTCTTGAGTTATGATAAATTTTGTACTATTTTGACACAATAGTTATTTTCAGAGATACATTTTTTATGTTCTCTATTTTTTTTTAAATTTAAGCATGGCTCCAAAATAACAGTTTCTTTATACTCTTGGTCACCTAAATTTACTCCAAATCTGACTTAAATTATGTTAATTTATATAAAACTTAGCCATTTAATTTGATGAATAATTGAAAGCAACTCATTCCTTAGAATATATTCAAGCAAATTGCTAAAAAAAACCCCAAAAATAACAACATCTTTCTAAAATAAAAATTAATAATAACTGTGCTTAATAGAAATAGATAAATTTGAAAAACTATCATAAAACCCCTTACACAGAAAGATTAGAATGTATCGGAAAAGTGCTGTAGTATCTATTTTTAGTAATGTTATAAATACATAGTGGCTGTCACATGATCAGCCAGCAACACATGTGTGACATTTGAACTCCTTTTGAATGGATGGATGTCTAATAATTGACATGATTTTACAGCATTGAAATGACCTGTGGATTTCTATAACTTTTCAAGTAAATGTACATCACATCAATACCCTTTAATAGACATCATCCTAAAACATTTTGTCAGTATCCAGTCAGAACGTACCAATTTTCTTGCATAAGATGCACATTTAGACACCTATAAAAGTCTCATTAGTGATGAGGCCAAAATATTTGAAATTTAAATCCTAATAATAACATTAAAGGGTTGACTAATATCCATATTTTCATAAAGGATATAACGATATTCAGTTGAAGTTTGTAGTCCAATATTTGTCAGGCCTGTTAAGACTGTCTGACCAACATAAAATTTCCAAAAGTGTCAAAAAGTAAGACATAATCTTGAGACCTCTGCCTTAACATGAAATCTAATATGATCCTATGATGCATATGTTACGAATTAATCAATTTTGTCTAAAATCATGAATGTTAATGTTAAAAATATCCCAAAATATAAGAAGTCACATTTATATTGAATAAGCATTGATTCAATATAATTACAACCAATTATGTCTGCTTGT